>NC_059393.1:23765288-24065288 GCF_019703515.2 Myxocyprinus asiaticus
AGAAAACCCAGCCTATTCAGCAGTTTTCCCACTTCAGCATTAAACAATATATGAAAGTTTCATTAGTCCATTTGGCCTACGTATAAAACCCATCTGGAGAATCTGAAAGTGGATCTAAACAGTTTGGAACAGACACATTTCTGCAAAATTCCTCCATGGGATCTCAAAAACCCTCAAATCCATCTGGATTTAACAAGGAACCAAAAATCCAAAACGCATCCGAATGATTTCCATCAACAATTTCTGGACATAAGAGCAGTATACCCACAACATATCCCAATATACACAGATGGATCTAAATCTGGAGATAAAGTGGCAGCAGCTTTTGCAACAAACCAACTGTGTCGGGGTATCCGCATCCCTGACCAAAGTTCAGTTTTCACTGCAGAGGTAAACGCTCTACTACTGGCACTGAAGTTTATTGAGACCGCTCCACAACATTTTTTTTCATTTATTTTTTTATAATTGATTCAAAATCATGTCTTGAAGCACTGGAAGCTACTAAAACTGATCACCCAACAATCGTGAAGATTTTAATCAAACTGTCATCTATTGAAGCAAAGAGTTTTAATATTATTTTCTGCCGGTACCTGGACACGCAGGAATCTCCGGTAATGAACAAGCAGACAGAGCTGCCAGAGAAATACTATCTACTGAACCAGTAAAATGCCCTATACCTTCCACAGATCTGAAACCAATTCTGAATGTATATGTCAAAAACAAATGGCAGTCGGAGTGGGATCAATGTTTAAACAACAAATTATGAGAAATAAATCTTGTTGTTGGAACAAGATATATGTTCCCTTTTAATAATCGCTGGGATCAAGTCATTTATACACGATGCCGGATAGGACATACAAGACTCACACCAGTTTTTACTATCAGGAGAAAATTCACCAAAGTGCCCATCTTGTCAGAACCCACTATCCATTAAACATATTTTACTGGACTGTCATACCTCTACACATCTGAGGAACCTGTATTATTCAGTTTATTCTTTTGAAAAGGTTTTTAATCAAGCGAATCCAAATTTAGTTTTAAGGTTTTTAGGAAAAATGAATCTTAAACACCTCATTTAACTTAGTTAACTATTTTAAATAACTAAACCTGGTTCCCGCCATGAATATAGCCATAGAAGCTGGCATGGCATAAAAAATGAAAGAAACAAACAAGAATTTCTCAGCTCTCTTGGTCCATACAATGCAAGTTTTGAGGCTCCAAAAATCATGCAAGTCAGCATAAAAGTAATCCATAAGACTCCAGTGGTTCAATCAATATCTCCAGAAGCAATATGATAGGTGTGGGTGAGAAACGGATCACTTTCACATTCTTCTCGTGTTTTTGATGATTCACATTCTTCAAGCATACCACCCCCTACTGGGAAGGGAGAAGAATTTCAAGCAAAAAAAAAAAAAAAAGTCATATGAATTACTTTAATGATGCCTTTATGCGGTTATTTGGAGTGTTAAAATTTGGGCACCCATTCACTTGCATTGTATGGACCTACAGAGCTGAAATATTCTAAAAGAAAGTCAGACACATCTGGGATGGCATGAGAGCGAATAAATGATGAGAGAATTTTCATTTTTGGGTGAACTATCTTAAGGGTTTGTTTGGTCTGTTTAGGCCCCTGCTGGTAGATGCCATAATTAGGCTACATCATTTTCCGTGCAAAAGGTATCTTTTTCCACCAGTGGCTATTCAAAAACAGCCCTGGATTCTATTGAAATATTTTAAGTGACAAATAAATTGGTAATATTTAGTTATATTATAGTAGACCAAATTTTTAGAGGCCTCTTACAAGTGAGAAATTGACTTTGTCTGCTGCCTTTATCGTCACAGTTCAGGATAGTCGCAAATTAAGGGTTTGGGACTGTGGGGGTTTTAGTAAAAATGTTCTATCAGTAAATAATGGCAGAATCTTCATTTTTGATCAAACTGTTGCTTTTAAGTTCCTCTTCATGGTTTTGTGCATGTGATACATCTTCTGCTTAGGAATTGAATGCAGCCTTTGGATCATATTTAGCAATTCCCCTTGGACACTAGTGACCTTTAGGATTGGAAATTTAATCTGATTCCTGTTTGACAAATGCTGTTTCATATGGCTGGACTGTATATGTTCCTGTCTGCTACTAACTAACTGCACATTTTTCACTTTGAATTGTATACAGAGATTTTGGACCAGGAACGTTAAGGGGGCCCCTGTTTTTTTCAGGCATGTCTAAGAGACTGTTTGCATACAAATGGCCAGGTGTGTGGGGATGCAAATGCGGCATCCATTTTGCAGTGATTCAGTAAAATTCAAAACAGCCCTGAGATCAGAGCGGGTTACGTTACAGCTTCACTGTGCAAAGGGATTTTTGTAGTTTTTTTCAAACAATCTGGCTGTGGAAACTACTGACTGTTTTATTGAGCTCAATGCAAGCTGCTGCTGCTGAATTGCTTGACTTACTGCCGTCTCTTCCAAAGGGCGCTGTATGAACTCGCTCTTATGAAACTGACACTTAATAACTTCCTGGTCTTTTGAAGTCCAGAATGAACAGTGGCTTGGCTATATTTAGCTTTCAGACCTTCATTTCTCAGATTATCTTGTAGATGTATGTATCCTTCAATGTTTATTATTAATGTCAAAGCATTCTTTGGTTTTCTGTGTCCCGCTACACCTTGCAAACAGAGAGCGTGATGCAAATATAGTCATCAGGACAGTACGTGCGGACTGTCCGTGTGCAGCCTAGTTTTTCTTGCTTGCATTGAAGTAGGGACTCAAGCCATATCTACAGACTAGGATATCATAGAGATACTTGGGTGGGCCTTTTTGACTTATTTAAATTGATTAATTTGGCCAAAACAATTTAAAGTGCATTCAACATAAACATTTTATCAGTGCACGTGTTCCCTGGGAGCTGAATCAATGGACGTGGCATTGCTAGCGTCACCAGTTAATCTACAGGAACATTATTCCATCTGTACCCTGTTTGTAATAGCCAAATGTACTTAAAACACTCCAAAACAAAAAAGTGTCCAGCAAAGGCGGTCTTTAGGGAACCTCATCTGCGGCGTAAAGGTTTGTCTTTCCCTGCCCACGCGTCTGCTAAAGGACTTGCTTCCTAAATCGAGGTTATCTTTAAACAAAAGCTCTATTTCTGTTTTAGCCACACATTCCACTTCAACGGTCTTTTCATTCAGAACGTCAGCTACATCTGTTCTCCAGAGAAAAACCTGTGAGTGATTTACCTCATTGCTTTTTTTTTCTTCCCTCCCCCAGGAGCTCGCCCAACTGATTGTATACTTGTATCACTATCTGGAGGAAGTGTTGAAGGATTCCTCAGTCTTTTTACAGTGAAACTCGATGAGCTGGTTGCCCTCTGGCAAATCACTGGGGAGAGTTCACTCCCATTACCCCCAGAAAAAACTAGGATGCCAGAAACGTTTTTGTTTTCATGCCAGTTGTCGTTGAGGTCCTTTGAGAAAACTGTTGCAAGACACGATCCTAGTGGTTTTGTGAAAAGGAGCAACCGCTTTGGAGATGGGATTTAAATGGTTGGTTTGTGGTGTACTTTTATTTTTTTGTCTTTTCTAACCCCCTTCCAAAGACTCGTTCTGAAACATGATGCGTCCATCAGAGACTAACTGAAAACTCTGAGAACAAACTGAAACTTGACTGTTTCCTTTGACTGTGTTGCAAGATTTCTTTCTTTGTCTTTGAGGGGAGGAAGCCTGGCAGGTCTATTGCAGAACAGCTCATAATGGAACATAATGATGATGCTGTTTCTGTGGTTGTAGACTTCATGCATGCCTTGGAATTTTATTGATTCTGGTTATGGTCAACAGCCAAGTTCAGAGGATGGCCTAGTTTCACCCTAGAAAACCAGACTGGAAAAGTTTAAACGCTTATACTCAACAGTTTACAGAAATGTAGGTTTACATTTTAGCAAATTTGGCAAATTCGTTGGTATTTTTAATGAGAGGTGAAACAACTAGGGGTGGATGATATACCGGTTAATATGATATACCATTAGTAATGAGTAAACCGGTACAATTCTTCGAGTATTGTCTATAACGCGGTTATGGAAAAAGGCCGCCACATGGTACATAAAGAATACACGTTCTAATCAGAGGTTGTGCTACAAATAATTATCCACCACTCAGATGGATCTATTTTATTCATCATTTTGCATTACATATGTTTTTTTTTTAATTTACCATAAAAATGTGTATATTGCAATTAGGGTTGCCACTTTTGAAGTTTTAAAATAAGGGACACTTAAATGGTGGGGGGGAGGGAATCACGGCCCTTAACAACATCCTCCATAGTTTTAGCAATAAATGCGTTGAGTTAATATGCATTATTAATAAAAATTGTATACCCTTTCTTATGCTGAAATTAGAACTTTCCTGACCCCTGACTTAAAAAAAAACATATTTTATATGTTAATGTTTATTTTTTATCTTTTCGATTATTTGTCTCCTTTATCTTATTTATGTATACATTTTGGTTGGTTTATATGTATTTTACTTGTCTTTATGACTCAGTGATTGTATTCATACATTGTTTGATCTTATTGAACATTTATATAGAAAAAAATGCACAGTTTTAGCACCATTTGTGGACTTTTCAGACGGTCTTTTACCCACCATAGGCACATTTTCCAACTTTTATCAATGTTAAATTAGCGATCTGGAACGATTTCACCGTGACGCCATCTGACCAGCTTAAATATGGGACAAATTGCGTCCCGTATTGATTCGATACGGGATGCATAATTTTATCTTTAAATACGGGATGATCCTGTATTTTACGGGACTGGTGGCAAACCTAATTGCAATACATATAGTATAAAGTTATCCACCAAAAATGTCTAGAATATGGCAATATACATTTTTGCCTATCATCCACCTCTAAATTGAAGAGAATTTAAGAAAAAAACCTTTCAACAGTATGAAAACCATCTGTTTTGAAACCGTTATGCTGTGAAACCGTTTCCATAATGGTGACTGAGGCAGTCAGCCCCTAAGATTCTGCCGAATATCTCCTTTTGGGTTCTACGGAAGAAATAAAGTCATACGGGTTTGGAACAACATAAAGACGAGTACATTATGGCGCAATTTTCATTTCTATTTGAAGTGAATATCTTTAAGAAACAGGAACCAAGTATGATGTGCAAACTGACTGTATGTTCAACCACTGTGTTGTTTGCAAAGTTTTTAAGTTCCCTTGATTCCTCTTTATTTTTCACAGAATGACTGTAAAACCATGTGACAAGTTTAGCTTGCAATGCAAGGATGCTGCTGCGCTGATAATTGACACGTTTGTAGCAGCTGTGGTTTTGTATACTGTATATATTTATAGAGACTTTCTGTATATTACTAGCCATTATAAGGGGGCAGATCCACGGTAGCACACAGACTCTGTGACCACAGTTTCCTGCACAATTTTTTTGCCCCACAGATTAAATTTCCACTTTAGTCTGAATCAGACGCCACAGATAATACATTCAGATGGGATGCTGCAGGCCTGGGAAATAAGGGATAGGACAATAGTTTCATCCAATAAGCTCCAGTAATTGCACATTTACTATGTTTGTAAGCATGGTCTGCAGGGGTTCAGATGAATCCTTGTGCGCTTGTTTTCGAATCACGAATGAGACGAATGAGACTTACAGAGGCTTAATTTGTTTTGAAACAAATTTCACATGTAGTATCAATGGTACACAATCAGTGTACACTAAGAATGCCTGTAAATTATAAAGTTGCCAAAACAGCAAAGTAGTTTTCTCTTGACATTTGAGCATTGATGTAAATATTGCATCTTATTTTATAATGAATAATTCCATGTTGGGCTGCAGCAACTTATTGATAAAATCAATAATGTAAATAGGCTAGAGATGTCACTTTACAGTGAAAACCCCATGAATTTAAAAAAACAAAACAAACCGAAAAACACATTTTAGGCCACCAAGCAAGCTGCAGCGGTGATGTGTCTAGGGCATTGGAAGCAGCTTCTTAATGTAATCATATAGGAAATGCAACAGTTTCTAATGGTTTTGAAAAGTGTAAAGATTTGTCACAGTACTTGTGCTAGTACAGTAATGCTGTTGAGAGATATTTTGCAGCTTATTTGACTGATTTTCCTATCTGTAAATATGAAAGTATTCTAATTTAGCAAAACAGTCTTTACGTCAAACAAGTGATTGCTTGGGGGCCTGGGTAGCTCAGTGGTAAAAGACGCTGGCTACCACCCCTGAAGTTCGCTAGTTCAAATCCCAGGGCGTGCTGAGTGACTCCAGCCAGGTCTCATAAGCAACCAAATTGGCCCGGTTGCTAGGGAAGGTAGAGTCACTTGGGGTAACCTCCTCGTGGTCGCTATATTGTGGTTCGTTCTTGGTGGGGCATGTGGCGAGTTGAGCGTGGATGACACGGTGGATGGCTTGAAACCTCCACACGCGCTATGTCTCCGGGGCAGCGTGCTCAACAAGCCACGTGATCAGATGCGCGGGTTGATCTTCTCAGACGCGGAGGCAACTGGGATTCGTCCTCCACCACCCGGACTGAGGCGAATCACTACGCGACCACGAGGACTTAAAAGCACATTGGGAATTGGGCATTTCAAATAAAAATAAATAAATAAATAAAGTGATTGCTTGATTAATTGAACAAATAATCGACAATTGATTATCAAAATAGTATGTAATTAGTAGTGTAATTTCCTTATAACTGGCTCTGGTTTTTACAAATGTTCCTGTACTGGTTATAAATAATCACAGTATTATTATATCATGACCTAGATTTCAATATATCATATCACCAGTTCCCTGCCAATTTCCACTCCTTATTGTCAGAGTAGTTGTTAGATTGTAGCGCTAATTCCGTGCTTCCTTTTTTTTCCAGGTGCTAGATGGTGGTTGTGAAGGCTCTACGTAATGCTGAACAGACACGTCGTGGGTCAGAATGAGTGTCAAAGATGGCGATGGGACAAATAGCCAATATGGAAAGGCCTACGAACTTCAGATATACCCACGGCTCTCTCTGGAGACAGCGTCATGTTGCACACTCAAAGTCACCAAGGAGGCTACCTCCGCAAGCGTCATCAAGGATGCAGCAGCAACCCTCGGACTGGACACCAGCAAGCACTACGTCCTGGCCGAGGTGAAGGAGTGCGGCGGGGAGGAGTGGGTCCTGGAATCTACCGACCTTCCTGTGCACCGGGTCCTACTTTGGCCACGGAAAGCACAGGAACAGCATTCTCGGAACGAAGGATTTTACTTTCTCTTGCAGGAACGCAATCGCGATGGTTCCATCTGTTACGTGCACCTGCCTGCCGTGGCGAATGAACAGGATTCCAAGCAGCTGGTTGCTCGCGGTTTCCTCCCTCCACGGCAGGAGGACTTTGAAGACCTCTGCAATCTTCCGGTCCTTAACGAGGACAGCATCTTGGCAAACCTTCGCAATCGCTTTCAAAAGAAGAAAATCTACACTTATGCTGGAAGTATTCTTGTTGCTATCAACCCATTTAAGTTCTTGCCCATTTATAACCCGAAATATGTTAAAATGTACGAGAACCACCAGTTGGGCAAGCTTGAGCCGCACATTTTCGCCATTGCTGATGTAGCTTACTATGCTATGTTGCGTAAACATGTCAACCAGTGTATCGTTATCTCTGGAGAAAGTGGATCGGGCAAAACGCAAAGCACTAACTTTCTAATTCACTGTTTGACGGCTCTGAGCCAAAAGGGCTACGCCAGCGGTGTGGAAAGAACCATCTTAGGTGCTGGACCAGTGCTGGAGGTAAGATAATTAACACCTTGATGTGAACTGGTTTAGGCTACAGTGTAAAGAATTCAGGATCAATGTAGATTTGTTAGGGAACTTATCGGCACATGGGATATTCAAAGAGATTTCTAACTGTGTCTAAAAGAGCTAACCTTCTCAGACAATTGTACTCTGGACACATGCTGAGCATGTATAAAAGTCTTCATTTTTTTTAAACCTTTGACATGTTGTTTATCATCATTTGTTTCAGTGTTTTCATTAAAAGGGTAAATCAAAAGTCAGTTGATGCTTTTGTGGTTTGCAGTTGTCTAACTTAATGACAACAGCAATGACATGTTTAAACCTTAAATGCATGCTGATTGTCAATGCAGGGTGTTTACATGGAGTATTTTTAAAGTATAGAGCATCAATGCATTAATTTCTCGCATAACATCAAACCCTTGCTGGAGACTTGCTTCTACAGAATAGCTCTATGGTTGAAATTGTAGGTTCTGGAAATTCACTCTACTTTGAACAATGCCTCGTAATGACCATAATCATAACTTGCCCTCAGGTCTCACAGTCTTCACTGTAAACTGTAGCTTTATAGATGAGATATTTACAGAGAGCTTTCCCTCAAGCCTGTGTTTGACACGCAAGGCCACAACATGCTTTACTTTCATAGCGCATGTTGCAATACCAAGTACATCTGCATCTAGAGGTTTTCATTTGGGGGCTCATGTCTGATGGAGATTTTGTATGTTTTAAAGTTACCTCTTGTTGTCATAAACCTGTTAAACTACAGTCTGTTATCTTTCAAAATATCAGGAGACACTCACATCTAAACCTGATCTCAGGGTGGTTTATGGTAAGGACTTTATTGTAACCCTTGTGCTGCAGAAAATCTTGTGTCTTTCAAGTACATTTGGTGCACTTGGTGAGTTGGGGTGAAGTGGTACGGTTAGGATGAGAGTTGGGGTAAAAGTGTATGGTAAGGATGGGAGCTGGGTAGAAGGGGTATGTTTAGCGTTGGATTTGAGGTGAAGGGGTAGGATTAGGGTGTAGGGATACGTTTAGGATGGGAGTAGGGGAGGAGAGCTGTGATTTGGATGGAGGTTGGGGTGAAGGGGTAGGTTTAGGATAGAAAGTTAGGGTGAAGGAATACGTTTAGGATGGGAGTTGGGGTGAAGGGTAGGGTTAGGATAGAATGTTAGGGTGAAGGGATACGTTTAGGATGGGAGTTGGGTCAAAGGGTTACAGTTAGCATAGGAGTTGGGGCGAAGGGGTACGGTTAGGATGGGAATTGGGTTGAAGGATAGGGTTAGGATAGAATGTTAGGGTGAAGGGATACATTTAGGATGGGAGTTAGGTCAAAGGGTTACAGTTAGGATGGGAGTTGGGGCGAAGGGGTACAGTTAGGATGGGAGTTGGGCTACTGGGAGAATTTGCTCTTTGTAGTTTTAGACCAGATCTATTAATCGACTAAACAGAGATTGGAAGAATTGTAATCGATAACTGTCCAATTGAATGGTTAACAGAGGGCCATTCTGCAGTGTCAATTTTAAGATCTACTGATTGCATTGTCCAAATTCTGCAATTTTGTTTAGGCCTTCATCTTATTTGCTATCATTAAATTGCATTATGTATGTATTGGTCATTTGCCACCCTGCACTTTGGATATCGTCATCTAATACTTGAAATTTGACTTGAGTTCAAAATACTGTGTATTATGAAGATAGAAGGAAAATTCCATGAAATATTTTTTCAGTCATGTTCTGTCTGTTTTAGAAATAATTCAGGCTCTTGAAACTGGATAGTTATTTTTCTTCAAGCCTGCAGTCTTGGTATTGCTATTAGTAGGTTGTTGCCTTGCAGTTTTATGATTAATCTCTCAGACAAATCTTTTTGCAACCAGCCCACTGTTCTTCCGACACTCACAACTCTAATTTGTACTTCAAGTTTCCTGTATACATGATGTAATGAGAAAATGCTCAGCCTTATTTCTTATCTTAACCTCCCTTACTGAACAAAGTTCTCTCTGTGAGCAAGTCGTAATAAATGTCTTGAAAGGTGGCTGATTTTCTTGATGCTCCTTTCTGTGTTTGTGATTTTTGAAAACTAGAAGTCATTTCCCCGCAGTCAGCAAAGTCAAAGTCCCTTGGCCGACACATTTTCATCACAGAATATTCCTGCTGCTTTGTGTTTGTGGTGAGCGAATCAGCCTGCAAAACAGCACAATTGAATTTTGAGAGCAGAACTCAAGGCACCATCCAGACGTTTTCAATGATATTAGTCAGATCTTGAAGAAGTTTCTCTTCCTTATATGGTCTTATGAAGTTAGTTTGGGTCATTTGTTTTCCAAGACTATAAATTGGTGCTGATTTGTTAAAAAGGGCACAATATTGTGTTTGATATTATTGTAAAAGTAGTTTTACATACTTTGGTCAATGCAAAGTTCCTGCTTAATGTGCAAGCCTTCCATGTAGGTAGTGATTAAGGATATGATTAGTGATAGGTCGTTCATGAACGATTCGTTCATTTTGAACAAATCTTTTATGTGACTCAGAAGAACGAGTAGTCTCAGAGAGTGATTCGTTCATTTTTTGTTGGCCTCGTATGTGCATTGTGCAACCTCCGTTCGTTTGTTACGTGAAAACTGCATAGGTGCTGTACAGGTAACAGAAATGGTTAGTTCACCTCTCGAGTCTTTTGGTACGAGTCGTTCGTTCTTTTGTCACGTGACAGCCGTATACGCTATGCAGTAACAAAAGAACAAACGACTCGGACCAGAAGACTCGAGAGGTGAACTAATCATTTCTGTTTCTCATAATTTGTCCTCGGCTGCATTATCAATTTTTCCTGATTGGGACTATAATCAAAGTTTGTGTAAGTAGACGTGTTGGGGGGGATTTGGCTATTGAAAATGTAACATTTTAATTTAATTCTGCTTAAATGAACAAAATGAATTAAATGACTTGAATAAAGATTTGTTCATTTTGCTGAACGAGACTCAAAGATTCAAGTCAGTAAAATGATCCAATCTTTCCATCACTAGATATGATACACATCGTAATACGTGTCATGATTCAGTACATCTTAATGCATCACAATATTGTAAACTGTGCCAAATGTGCGAGAGAAAATAAATATATGGATACAATTCAGTCCATCACATGGTTTGCTGTGTTTTTGTTTGAGTTTGCACTTATTTAGACAACCTGCTTCCACATTAAATATGTAGCTGACATATCTCGGATTTCTTTCTACCAAAGTTAAAACTGTGAAAACCAGGTGAGCGTTACTTTTGGAACATATCTTCTGTTGTCAGTCTAGTGAATCCTTCTTTGTCACTTACTGAAGAGCCTCACCCAATAGCAGATTGTTTTATTGTCCAGGTTTTGCTTTAAAGTAATTGCAGTAAAACCTGGACAGTGACTACTATCCTTTTTCTAAAACAACTCCGGAGCTTATTGTCTTCGTTTCAACTTGTAAAAGTTTTTGATGTAAACAAGAAGATCCTCTGAATCTGTTGTCACTGACTGACATGTCAGACCGGTTTTCAGTTATTTTCTCTTGTCACCTAAGCGACATGTTAGCGTAATCTCCTTCTACAACAGTATTGCTTGTGTGGAGCAAATACTTGAATGCATATTTGACCTTTCTGTCAACACATGCTTACTAAATACTAGAAAAGGTTCCAGACAGACTACATCAGTTAGCATGAATTTTAGGTAATGCTGTTTTAAATGAGCTGTTTGACCCATTTATGTGTTATGTTCTTCTTGAAATGCCCTATAGGAGAGTAGGTTTGAATCCCTCATGCCAAAAATGGTTTTCCTTGCCGTGCAGATCTGAGCGGCTTTGAGGGCATTACGTCATTGAGGATCAGATTACAGGAGAGCTTTTTGCCACAAACCCTGCAAATGACCAAGTTCTTAGTACTTTCCAGGGAGCAAATGGAAAATATATTTATCATATTCATAGAAACATTTCTAGCAATAAACATAAAAATTAAATTTACAGGGTTGCAAATTTAGCCTTAATGAGGCTTTCATCCAGCTGGGACTATCTCAATGATTTTAATGTGCTTCTTATTCAGTCATTAAGTTTCATAAAGGGCGCATCAGTAGACTCAGCTTTTCCGCTTCCCGGCAGACGACAGAGACTCCTCCGTCCCCTGGCGGATGGCATCGGTTCCTCCGTCTCTTGGCTTGCTGCTCCAGTACCATCGAACCACTCCTCTCCTCGGCGTCGTGATCCTCCATTAGCGGCGAGGGCTCTCTGACGGCGCGTCTTCCTCCAGTCCCGTGTTTCGGCACCAGTGTGGCAGACAAGCCTCTCGTTCATCGGGAGGAAGCTGGACAGGATTAACAATCAAAAAGACTTTAATTCAACATAAAACACTGAACTGAAACATAACAAAAGTGCACACACAAAACACTCTCTCTCTCTCTCTCTCTCTCTCTCTCTCTCTCTCTCTCTCTCTCTCTCTCTCAAATACATAATTATCAAGATATTGGCCTATATCGAATATCGTCAGTAGGCTGAAAAATATTGAGATTTTTGTAGCCATATTGCCCAGCAGTAATTAGGACGGCGTGTGTGAGGGGAAGCTGGCCTAGCATCAGTGGTGGATTTAGGCATGGGCGACATGGGCAGTTGCCCAGGGCGGCAGCACGAGACATGAGGGGGTGCCCCCCCCGGTCAACAACTTTGGGGGCGTGTTGAAGCGGGTTTCGCCCAGGGCACCGTATAAGCTAGAACCGCTACTGCCCGGCATCCATGCCCGTCGGCCACAATGCGTGCTCCAGTCCTGGTGTCACATCTAACTTGCGCCGGGGGTGCGGCCCCGGCACACATCTAATCTGCTGGTACCCTCCTCACTCTGCTCCTGGACAAGCGAGGATGCCACTGTTTGCACATGGAGAATAGAAGCCGGCTTCCCGAGAACAGGCGCACTCTGCGTTTATTTGGCAGCGGAGACTAGGCCAAACACACATCAGGTGTACCTCGTTCCACCCCGCTGTCCAAATCTGGCTTATTAACTATAAGCCTCTTCTCTCTCCTGGCCACTCCCATCGTGAGCCTGGCTGAAGGACGGCCCTCAGAGGCGGGATGACGATAGGGAGGGGCGGGTCGTTCTGCCACAGTTTAGTTGCTAAACTTATTTCTCTTTAATGAAAAATAAATTTTTTGTTACAATAACTTTGGTAACAGAGTTAAATGGTAGAGCTTCATAATCAAATACCACAATCTTAGGTATTACGGTTTTAAGAAAAGTTAGTTTTTTACATTATTTAACAGGAGAAACTCATGCATTGAGGGTTGCTTGCAAAATGTGGAGTATAGCTAAATACTGGCCTACATTTTTGGTCATTTAAATGAGTTAATTGTAGTAAAGAGCTATTCTTAATGTAATATCAATTTAGCAGATTGTCAATTACGATACTCTTGTATGATTTTAATTGGTGGATATGGTCGAGAAAATCAAGACCTCTAAGTTGGGACAGGCCAGAATTACTGTTTCAAGGGGAGGTGCACACATGTCAAACTAGCTACTTCTCATGCTAGGTTAATTTTATTTTAGATAAAAAAAAAAAAAGGGATTTGTCATGGGACGCCAAAGTGTATTTGTGTAAAGTGCCTCTTGCTTGTCTTCAATCCTCCAAAAGACTCTCATTCAGAACAGCTCTGCAAACACCTTTGCAAAAACTCGTACATCGCTGAACAACAGCGTGTGGATTCTGGTCACACTTAATTCTCGCATATGAACACTCTGAGGTAATTCATCTGCTGCCCACAGACAGGAACTTCCCTCTGGCTGATCTGTCCTACAGGAAGCAGAATTTTGTTTTTTTTGCAACAGGAAGTGGTAGCGGTAAAGGCTTCGCTCCCCATTGCCCGGTCTGCACATGGGGTGTTGGTATTCGACATATTGTTCCTCAGGAAGTTCACAACTGTAATGGCTATTTAATGGCCATTGTTTATCTCTTGGCTTTGTGTTTGCCTTATTTGTTGGATTTTGGGTTATGAGGTAGACCAAGTGTTTTTTGGAAAGGCAAGATGGAAGACAGGTATACGACATACAGAATGTCAACATGTGGAAAAGTACTCAAAATTAGCTTAAGAGCCCATTATTATTACAAGCAAATTGGAGGCCTAATAGCCTAATTTGTTGCAAACTGCATAGAAACGCAAGGTAAATTAAATGTAATTTCTTTGCCATTTGCATCTCCAAAAGAACTTGGAAAAATATGTTTTGTTTCTCGAACTTTGCCAGACGTCCATTGATTGTTGTGGTGAGTTTTGCATGTGCATCATGCACAATTTACATTATCTTGAGAAAATGTAAAAATCGTGTTTTTTTTGGGAAGCTAATGAATTTATGCCTGTTTTTGCATGAAGGGTGCTTGATTTTAATAATACTATTGTGTCAACGTACTCAATCCGTACTCTTACACCCTGTCACCAGTTAACATGATTATCATACCAGCAAACAGAACAGTTAAGAGTCTTGCCTTTGTGTTAATACTGAAGATATCTTGGATGAAGAATGAAGTCTCACAGTTCACTTGAAATGCTGAGATTGTCTTGGCCTGATATTTGGATGTGATTGTTCCAAGGCCAAATATAAAAGGAGAGGCAGCTATATTTAACTGTCATGTGATTATCCCATAGTGTTATGTATGAGTAATAGGATTCTACTGGCCTTTTCATAAAATCTATCTCAGAAAAGGGCCTTTGTGTATTTGAGACATTGTATGGATGGCTTAGGTTTCATTGGTTAACCAGTTAAGTGAATGTATGGTTAAGATGACATTTTCAGTTTTAAAACATGCAGAGATGACTATAAGTAAGCCATTTTTAGGTCAAATCCCCAAAAAGTTCAAACACTGACACTGGCGTTAACAAAACCAGCCTGAAATGGCTACATTTGTTCAACCAGTGGTGTGACTTTGGGGCTGGACAATCTTTTTTCTGATTAGTGTAAGATGGCAAAGTTCAAAAAGTCTGTTTAAAAATAATCATAATTTTCGCAATTCCGATTGGTGCTGCTAATGGTGACCTTTAAACTTGGCAATATAGACAAAGGATTAAATCTAAACATGTAATAGAGTTGATTCAAGACTGTTCCTGAATGTTACAATTTTTAACTTTCGATTAACTGTCTACTCAAGCTGTTTTCAAACCAGCATTGTTGACTCTAGACAATGGCATTTCTTGTGCCTTTGAGGCATCTGTTACAACATTAGTCACTGCATGACTTCCGTAACATTGCAGAAATG
The DNA here is from genome assembly GCF_019703515.2 of Myxocyprinus asiaticus. Taxonomy (NCBI): domain Eukaryota; kingdom Metazoa; phylum Chordata; class Actinopteri; order Cypriniformes; family Catostomidae; genus Myxocyprinus; species Myxocyprinus asiaticus. The sequence continues at coordinate 23,780,324 of NC_059393.1, forward strand.
AAGTCTTTCTTGCATATGTTTTGAAATGTTTCTTAAACCACAGAATGCACGAGGAAAGACAGGTTCACATGCTGAAGATGTTGATATAAAGACAATCCCTGAAATTACTTGGATCTGAGATGCTTTTGATGACAGAAGCTTGTTAAATGGCAAGTCAGCCATTTGTGCAATCAGAATTCTGAACGTGCAAGGTTCAATTCAGATCCAACTTGCCTTTTAAAACCCTTTGTGATTGGTTGTGAGAATCAACACAACGCAAAGACAGCCAAGTAGAGGATCTCCCTGATTGAATGTCGCAACAGCACACATGCTAAATCCTACGAAAATAGGAGAGAGATAGCGAATTGTTAAGTAGACTTGTCTAGACTAGTTCTTATTTTTGTTGCTGGTTTTGCAGCTCTTCACAGATTTCTACAACAAAACCACAAGCTCTTGTTTGTCTTACTGGACGTGAAAAATAAAATGAAACCGAAAAACGTATTTCACTTTTTTCTTCCTGTGTTTCGGTAAACTTGTGCGGTAAAATTCCAGAAATTATTTTAAAGTCAGATAAAAAGACATTGACTATGCAAGGCTCCAGACTGCGATTTAAAATGGTCGCAAATGCGACCAAAATTATTGATTGCGACAATAATTTAAAATCTAGTCGCCACTGGCGACAGTCAGGTTGTGTGTGTTCATATGCGGTTTCGTCAGATATCTTGAGTTACTGAATACATCTTTTGAGCACGCACCAGTTTGTCTCGTGTCGCTCTTCACCCATTCTGTTGTGACTAGCTTGCTGTACCGCACGCAACAACAAACTCGGCACGAGAGAGTCGTCTTTTTCATGAATCACCCGAAAATAACTGAGGGTTTGAACCCATGAGCTCAGGTTAGCAGTTTGAATCAGATTCACTTTCTCAGCGAATCATCCATCAGTGAGCTCACAACTGGGAGTGCAGACATTTCAAAATAAGAGTGCCATGTGTATTTTGGGCTTCTTTATAATTAAAAGTCCCGCAGACATTTCATATATAAAATCAAGCTTTTGACACAGGACAGTTGAGCCGCAATCTAAATGATTTGTCGACTAAAAACAACCATTTGTCTCCTTAATGTTTCAGTTTAAGTCATTTTTTTTTGGGTCTGGAGCCCTGCTATGTTTACATGGACACCAAAAAGCGGCTTATTGCGAGAGTGGCGTTCCCATTTACATGCACTGTGTAAGTGGCGTACTCTTTACTCTCGTATACATGCGGAATGGTCAGTAAGCAGCTTTCTCCACGGCACCATAATTTACCCGCGATGCTTGCGTAAATGACAAACATGCATCCTAGGAAGACTTCGCTAGTTTATTCTCTGTTGCTTTGCTTTATTTCCAAATGTTCCAGAGTTCTTGCTGTGTTCATTTCCTTCACTTTCTATCACAACCTGCAGTTGAATTGCGCCGCAATAGTGGCGTTTCCCTCTTACGTTAAACTCTGGGATTCCCCCAACAGCGCATTTACGCGAATGTGAACAGGACAGTCAGTATTTTACATTGGTCTGTATAAAAGAATATAGCTTATAATGTATGTGCTTTTCCCACTGTACTTCCAGAAATGTTGAATTCTTTCTGCTGTGTTGACTTGTTTTTGGGCTCTATCCTAATGACGTTAGTTGTCAGGTTTGTTCCTGTTCGAATGCTGCTTATGCGTTTACATGGCCAGATAAGCCGCGTTCTCTGGGAGAAATTCAGGTGTGTTGAACCGCTTTTTCTGAATACCTTAAGTGGAAATCTGTGTTCTTGTTTACGTGACATTTCAGAACTTTCTGCAAAAACCCTGGAATAAACCATTTTCTTTTGTGCATGTAAAGTGGTCATTGAGTACTTTTAGGCTATGCAGTTGCCCAGGGTGGCAGCACTGCTTTTAGGCAATCACCATTATGCTGATTTTGGGATTTTTCCCCTTTTTCACCCAATTTAAAATGCCCAATTCCCAATGCGCTTTTAGGTCCTCGTGGTCGCGTAGTGATTCGCTTCAATCCGGATGGTGGAGGACTGAGACCGTCAACCACATCTTATCACGTGGCTTGTTTAGCGTGTCGCCACGGAGACATAGCGCATGTGGAGGCTTCACGCCATCCACCGCGGCATCCACCTCAACTCACTACGCGCCCCACCAAGAACGAACCACATTATAGCGACCACGAGGAGGTTACCCCATGTTACTCTACCCTCAGTAAATTTAAAATGTAAGCAAAAGGGACATTATAAATGAAATAGACCCATATGAATCAATATCGAAATCGGAATCGAGAGCTTTTGAATCGGAATCGAATAGAATTTGGAAATCTGTATGAATACTCAGCCCTAGTTGATCATTTTTTGCTTAAACTGTTTAGAATCTTACCCTGAAAAGGCATCGCTGTGTAAGGCATTTACATGACCTTACACGACAACTTTTTAGGCATGATTTTTATAAGATTGGGCGTGTAAACGCGCTCATTCATTTTTATGAAATACAAACTTTGTTGTACAGCATAGTTTTCTGTGTAACGCGAAAAGAGATCCATATGCGACTCGTTAGAACCAGGAGTGTTTTTGCGGCAATAACGTTAAGCATGGTGCAACGTCATAAAACAAGGAGAGAACAGCACACTGCTATAGTTGCTCCCATGTAATTTAATAGAAAAACCAACGTTTTGACCCCTTGGGTCTTTGTCAGGCGGATGTCTTGACTGCCTGACGAAGACCCAAGGGGTCGAAACGTTGTTTTTCTTTTAAAATTACATGGGAGCAACTATAGCAATGTGCCGTTCTCTCTTTGTTTCATGATTCTTGTCCCTGTTTTGATCGTGCACCTGCCTTAATGTTTGGATGTGTGCATACTACTACTATCTTTTGGCAACGTATCAACGTGCCATTTGTTTAAGCAACACGGGTTCAGAACGGTATGACGGCGAGTAAACAACTTAATTTTAATTTACAAGTTACAATCTTTTAAAAAATAGCAGGTCTGATTAAGTGAACAGTATACTTTTCCAGCTATCCCCAAAATTACATTTTGTGCTTTTCGAAGCAGGGTCAAACGTTTACAGCAGGGAATCTTAATTAGGTTAGTGCCCCTCCCCCTCCCAATCTGCTCTGCTGAAACGAGCGGTCCGGTTTTCCACTGGTGTCTGGCACAATGCCTCCCTCTTCAGAATGCACAGAGCCGACATTCCCCGTAGCAGGGCTTTTGTTGCCTGAGCTCGGCAAACAGTATTCCACATTCAGGGTTCGGTGCTCTGTGCCCCCTGGCTGAGGTTGGCATTAGCCTGCGGAGGTTTCCACACCAAAGGCCCATTAATCACAGGGGATCTCATGAGCTGTGCCATTTGTACACAGATGGGCTCTTGCAGCCTTGACTGCTGGAGGTGTGAATCTGTAGGGGAGGAGGTGCTGATCACAGTTGCTTTTTTGTAATGAGAATTCATATGTGATAACTGTCCTCCCACGAACTCAGGTGGTTTTATGCAAATGTTGTATATTGTTTGGTTTCAGTTCACTGGAATTATTTGCATTTAAAACCGCATAAACACATGATTTGATTGTTTCAGTGTGTTGAGCATTGTGAACATGCAGACTCAATGGTCTTATATATATATATAAAATACAAAAGCAATTTTTATAATTGTGTTGCAAGATTAGTATACATTTTTTATACATATTTTACATTTAATATTAATTAAATTTTATATTAAAATGATTTATAATTTCTGTATAATATACTAAAATGCTAAGATATATTTTTAGTGTTAAAAACACACCTTTCTTAAAAGAAACAATAAAACATAATTTTAAAATGTATGAAAAAACACATCTTGTTTAAAAAATAAATAATTATGTATAATTTACTAATAGGCTATGTTAAACACATCTTGGTTAAAAGAAACAGCAAAACATTATAATATGTAAAATATATAGAAACAAACACATCTTGCTTTAATAAAACAAAGAGTATTATAAGCTTATATGGATATTTTACTTGGTTAAAAATGCACAGACAGACTCCACAGATTTCATATTAGCAAACTATATTTTTGGCAAGTCGTTTAGGACATCTACTGTGTGCATGACACAAGTAATTATTCCAACAATAGTTTACAGACCGATTGTTTCACTTTTAATTGACTATAATCACAATTCCAGTGGGTCAGATGTTTACATACACTAAGTTAACTGTGCTTTTAAGCAGCTTGGAAAATTCCAGAAAATTATGTCAAGCCTTTAGACAATTAGCCAATTAGTCAAGTCATTTTTATTTGTATAGTGCTTTTCACAACCCACATCGTTTCAAAGCAGCTTTATAGGAAATCATGCATTTAAAAAAAAAACAATTAAACTGCGATATCTATAAAGTCTTAGTGATCATTGTGTAGTTTGATTAAATACGATTGTAAATTGTGTATAAAAATAAGTAATTAAATAATAATTGTATTTAGAACCCCAGTGAGCAAGCTGAAGGCGACTGTGGCAAGGTACACAAAACTCCAGAAGATGTTGGTTAATGGAGGAAAATAACCTTGGGAAAAACCAGACTCACTGTGGGGGCCAGTTCCCCTCTGACTAACATCATGAATATAATGCCAATATTACTTAATTATGTGTAGTGCAAGTCATGGTTTAAAATGATTAAACTAAGTAAGTGTTAAGGGCCAGTGTTTAAAACAAACTGTAAGATTAATGACTAATATCTTTGAAGTTCATCCTGGATTAACTGCAGAAGTTCACATTGATGCATTGACTTTTGTTAGTTGACTGATGAAGGCTTTTGTTGGCAATTAATTGATAGTCTGTGTATTCCATTTTAAGAGTGTAGTGCATCATTAGACCAAGGTGATGCAGGCCGAGATCAGTGAGGTGCATCGCAGTTCAACCGGCTGGTTATTTCGGTGAGGTCTGTCCTAAATCCAAGATTCAGGCAATGGCATATGAAGTATTCTGTGTCTTATGGTTGGAGTTGGCATCAGTTCATCCTCTGAAGTCCATCGTAATAGACTGAAGTGATGTCTGGCACCGGCTGCAGTTAGTCGTCATCACTCAGAGACACATAGCAGTGGAGTCCGACACCAAGCAGGAATGGAGCTGGATCTGGCCGGCTCTGGTAACCTCAGGATATGACATGGAAACAAATAGAATAATGTTAGCGTAGATGCCATTACATTTTATGCAGAGTTATAGAGCATGACAGATGTTTCTGGTTCCGGCAGACCTAACTAAAGCAGCCTAATTGTGATTGTCAGACTCAAAGTCTAGTATAAAGAGATGAGATTTCAGACGTGATTTAAAAGTCTTCACCTCGCAAACTGTTTATCCGGAAAGTGAAGCTTGCTGCAAAAATACTATTCATAATAAAAGCACGTTTCAAAATATAAGCTAGAGCCCTGAAATTGAGGAAGTTGTGACAAAGATATATTACAACTGTATAGTAAAATGTAATATTCACTGTAATGATAATAATAATGATGCAATATATCACAAGCAAGACTGCTGTTGAATAAAACTTTGGCCAAAAAAAAAAATGCAATGACATGTTGAAAAGTTATGTTTTCACTTGTTAAAAGTTTTAAGAATGAATTGATTAGACACCATTTTGATGATGAAATTAAACTAAAACATGGAGTTATGGAAAATAATAACAAAGGAAAACAGGATTTGGTAAACAACAAAACAGATTTCAGTAGGGTGCCACTTAAAACACTTGAGCAATGCATTCTTGATTGAGAAACACTTGAAGGAAACATGCATTTCTTTTAATCAATTATTTACATTGAAATGTAACTTTTTAAATAGGCTAAACAGGTGTGTTCAGTAGCACATTATCATATTAGCGTATTTATGCAGTGGTACCGAAATTGGTATCGAGAACCTGGTATGGGTACTAACTACTGACATTTGGTACCGTAACAACGCTAGTCAGATAGTTGTATAATTTGTACAAATAAGTCTTAGAAAACAAAGGAGCAAAACAAATTGTAAACAAAATAAAATTAAGTCATGTAACCTGTCTTTACTCTTGACAGGCATTTGGCAATGCAAAGACCGCCCACAACAACAACTCGAGCCGTTTCGGAAAGTTCATTCAGGTGAATTATCTGGACAGTGGAGTTGTGCGAGGGTGAGTATGTACATTTCAACTTCTTTTCATTTGTGGTCCAACAAGTGTTATGTTCGTACAAATCTTGCAGCATGGGGAATCCATGGCATTTTGGTTGGGTGTGTGACTCTTGTGTTTGTTTTGAACGTCTTATCATTGTCTGTGAAGCTCCCACACCCTGACCTCTGCCGCAGTCACTTTGGTAACTGCATACGTCACGGTTCAGTCATATGTATCATTTCCTCCTTTACACTGACAGACGCTATATAAACAGAAATGAGAAATGAATAGAAGTGAGATGGTTCCTCGCCCAGTAAAGAGCCCAGTAGATTATATCAATGTAGAACATCATGTATTGTATTTAAGTGGTGGTTAATAGTACATTCTGATCAACGGACTCAAATTACACACAGTCCGTCTAACTGTCTTTCTAAAAACCCCTAATTTTGTTTCCACTCACATGATTGACTGAATGTTTACTTTAGCTTTTAGCAAACTGGTTCCCTGTTAAGTTCAGCTCTCAAACAGGGATAATATACGATACAGTTCACACAAAATCATTACAGTCTAGCAAATTATTTATTTATTTTTATTTATTTTTTTTCTCCCCAATATGGGCGTCCCAATGCGCTCTAAGTCCTCTAAGCCAATTTTTAGGACCATTTGTTTGTGACATTATTTTCATGACAGTTGAAAAAACAAATTCCTAAATTATCATCACTCTAATGTGAAAAATATCTTATTGTTTAATGCGTCCAGATGTTTTACTTTTGAGTTTTTTGTAATTTACAGTATTTATTTCTTTATTTTTGGAATGCCCAATTCCCAGTGCGCTCTAAGTCCTCGTGGTGGTGCGGTTACTCGTCTCAATCCGGGTGGCGGAGGACGAATCTCGGTTGTCTCTGCTTCTGAGACCGTCAATCCGCGCATCTTATCACGTGACTCGTTGTGCATGACACCGCAGAGACTCACAGCATGTGGAGGCTCATGCTACTCTCCGCGATCAACACACAACTCACCACGCGCCCCATTGAGAGCGAGAACCACTAATCGCGACCACGAGGAGATTACCCCATGTGACTCTACCCTCCCTAGCAACCGGGCCAATTTGGTTGCTTAGTAGACCTGGCATGAGTCACTGAGCACGCCCTGAGATACCCAGGCCCCCAATTTCCGTATTCTTGATGATTATTCTCTTACTCTAAGATTTTTTTGGTGGCAGAGTGACATTATTTTCATGCAAATTAAGCACATTTTCCCTAAATTATTATTACTGTAATTTTAATCTCATTACAGTGATGATTCTGGATGTTTTACTTTTTTTAAATTCACAGTATTCTTAATGGTTATTTTCTTAATGTAAGATTATGATTTATTTGTGGCAGTCTGACATTATTTTCATGGCAATTAAGTACATTTTCCTTAAATTATCCTTACCGCAATGTGAAAATATCTCATTACTGTAATGCACCAGGTCTCACTGTATGTGTGTGTGTGTGTATGTGTATGTGTATGTGTATGTGTGTGTGTATATATATATATATATATATATATACACATTTAAAATCAGCATGAATTAAAGCTATAATGTATAAATAGTTTTGCAATTTAACAACAAATTACAATTTATTCGCATTTGCAATACGGCAATAAGAAATGTTTAATTGAAAATAATTTCACTAACCAAAAAATCTTTATCATCCAAAAAACAAGCTTCATTTTCATAATTTCTTGTTTGTTGCTTTTGATGTTGCTTTTGGAGTTAAATATGATGTGACTTATTCTTGTCAAAAAAGTTTGCTGAGGTTCACTCAAAGTGCACTGAAAAAATAATGTATTGGATATACTTATATATATGTAGCATTTTTGCATCATATTTTTTTAAATATGTAAATTTAAAGTAAATTCAACTTATGGTCATGATCACATGCACAAGGAAAAATGACATGGATTGAACAGGATCCCATTTCACCATAGCGAACACTAATGAGTTTACCTTAATAAAGTTTACCTTAGCTATTTATTTCCATCAGTTATGTTCGCACGCTGAACCAACAAAACGTTTTTCTTTTTGTTCTGTTTTTTCAGTGTGCCTTGACAAGAGTCAACAAAAGAGTCCATAGTGAATGTAGAATGCTTGTGTTCCTCTCTAAACAAATGCCATCAGCGTGTGTAATACAGTTGAGAGAGGTCAATAAAACCGACATGAGAGCAGAGAGGATGTTCAGTCACACTATTGTTCTCTGGGTCAATCTACTGTGCTACACTCCATTGGATATTGGTCATCAAGTGGACACTAGACACTTCCTAAAGACTTCAGTGGAATAGTTCAGTGTTGATTTTGAAGCTCAGTGCAGGTTATTAGATTTGCCCATTAAGAAGGTTTTAGGAGTTTAGCTGAGTCAAAAATACCGTACTGAAGGTTTGTTTGTCTTCTCTAATGAGTGGCCGTGTTAAAACAACTTCAGTTGTGTTTTTACAATATTCCTGCAATTAATTAAACTCTTGATTCTTTCTTTGAACACACTGAAAAACAGCTGCCTAGCATCGCACAGCTCTACCAGCCTGACACTCTTTGTCATCCTGAGAGTATAGAGAGTATTGTTTAGGTCATCTGTCTCAAATGACCTTTTGATTGACATCTGAGCTCTTTGGAGTTCGGATTTGTGACAAAGAGCCTCCAGCCTCTGACGTTTTCATGCCTCTCTCTCGTCTTTCAGGGCCGTGGTGGAGAAATATCTGCTGGAGAAGTCTCGCTTGGTGTCCAGAGAGAAGAACGAGAGGTAAAATGTTTGAGAAAGTGGCTCAATGAACTTGATTGTACTTTGTCAAATTGTCTCCTTTTCCACCAACACGGTGGCACTGTTTCGGTGGAAAAGGAATATCAGAAACACAAATGGGTCTCGCAGATATGTCTGTATCAGTGCATCTCTCTTATACATGTACACAGTTCTGCATCACTAACCTCACTGTTATCAGCTCACTGTATGAGCCATTAATGTTTATCTGATAGCAGAGCTGGAAAAACAGACATGGGCACCTCCTGTGCTGCGCTTCACACAAACAGCAGTATGAGTCAGTGCACACACGCACACACATACACGCAAACAATAGCCTGACTGGCCTTCCCTCTTCATACAGGAACTATCATGTGTTTTATTACCTGCTGGTTGGCGCGTCAGAGGAGGAGCGGAGAGAATTCAAACTCCTACAGCCTGAACAATACTTCTACCTCAAACAGGTGAACACTTTAATCTTCTGATAATCCTCCTCAGTTTTTCCAGAAATAAAGAACACTATTTCGATTGTTCCACATCATTAGTGGTGCTTTCTAAAGAAGTATGACTATTCATATCCAAGTATCAAAGTATGACTATTTCCTCAGCAACTGCATTGCAATGCACTGACCACCACACACAACATTAACATTGTTGAGGCGAGTTCTTCTAGGGCAAGCGCCACTGCAAATGCACTTTGGTTTTTGATCACTCGCATTCAGTTCAAGATAAAAAGTTTTCAGGAGAAATGTGTGATGCGAAACGTGTTCATTGGGAAGCATGGCACTTATTAATCCATTTTTGGCTTTTCGTAAAAAGCACGTAATTTGCAATTTTTAATTTTTTGATATTTGCTTGCAGCAAAACTTTACAATAGAAGATGCAGACGACTTACGGCACGACTTTGAGCGACTGCAGCAGGCCATGGAGATGGTCGGCTTCCTACCGGCCACCAAGAGACAGTTAGTAGCTTTTTCACACCACAGAACTTGATCAGTTTGATCAACGTTCCTAATTTATGTTCAGGAGGAGTAAATGAAGTCTCTGAGTTGTTACGTTTGTTGTTGTGTTTCTTGTAGGATATTCTCTGTCCTGTCGGCCATCTTGTATCTGGGGAACGTAACGTACAGACAGAAGTCGACAGGCAGAGAAGAAGGTCTGGACGTGGGACCTCCAGAGGTTCTTTCCACCCTCTCAGACCTGCTAAAGGTAAATACAGTCTTTAGTGGTGGGTAGTATGACCAATATCTTACATTGCTCTACGAGTAATGTTAAATCATGGTATCACAATATAGTCTTTTTTGCTGGAAACTCGACGAAAAATATTAAATAATCACATGTTAATGCTAATCTCTGGATCAACCAGTGAATTTAACACTTTATAAATGAAAGGTGCTTTTATAACAAGCTCTTCCTTGTCTTGACTTGTTAGCGATGCGTCCTGCCCTGTATGTTTCTTCATTGTCACATATAAATAATGTAAATCAGTCCTGCTCGCTAATAGCCTTACAAATATATCTACCGTCTACCGATTGATGCATTCTGTCGCACAGTACCACCCAGGCCTAATGTTCATTTTTTGACCCTGTGTTTTTTAAATGACTTGTATTTGCCCATATTGCAAACAATCGTCTGGGTTTTCTCTCAGGTTAAAGAGGAGATGTTGGTGGAAGCTCTCACCAAGAGGAAAACGGTGACCGTCAATGACAAACTCATTCTGCCCTACAGTCATTGTGAGGTATGCACATCCTTTTTGATACACCGCTAGCTCCGCAGGTTTCATCGAAACGTTCAAATGTTTTGTGGCTAACACTATGGCATTTCCTCAGGCGATCACGGCACGAGACTCCATGGCGAAGTCGCTCTACAGTGCCCTGTTCGACTGGATCGTCCTGCGAATCAATCACGCACTGCTTAATAAGAAAGACATGGAGGAGTCAGTTTCCGTAAGTCGCGATGTGCATCACAGGGTTGTAGAACAGATTTAGCAGCAGTCAGTGTTGAATTGTTTATAACCGCTTATTGTCTATTTAAGTTTTTTCTGTAAATATGCTGCTTAAGTCGGAATGATCGTATTTACCAAATGAGCGCACCTGAACACCAACACAGTGTTGCAATTGCAATTGTGAATTTCTGGATTTTTCTTTTAACTACTCATTTAGCAGGTTTATCGGGCGATAGGTTCATGCACCAAACTACATTTCCCATCATTCTCTGTAGCAGCACAAAATAAAGCTCCATTACGCTTCACACTCATTTGAAATTGACCAAAATGTTTTTTGTTTTTTTTTTCCCAATCAAAATTACTGGAAGGATTGTTTAAGGACTGACTTATAATCTTGCATTTCTCTGCATCTCAGTGTTTGTCCATTGGTGTGCTTGATATCTTTGGCTTCGAAGACTTCAAGACCAACAGCTTTGAGCAGTTCTGCATCAACTATGCCAACGAGCAACTTCAGTATTACTTCAACCAACACATCTTTAAACTTGAACAGGTTAGCGAGTTCTTCAGAAAACTTCCTAAACTCCTCCAGTGTTCATTTGAATAATTTACAGTCCATTTAATCTATAGGAGGAGTATCAGGCAGAAGGCATCACCTGGCACAACATCGACTACACCGATAATGTTGGCTGTATTCACCTGATCAGCAAGAAACCCACTGGACTCCTCTATTTACTCGATGAGGAGAGCAAGTAAGACTACTTCCAGCACAACTTCATTTACCTTTGATTTGTCAGTTGTGTTTACATATTCAGCTCTTTTTCTTTGTAGTTTTCCTCACGCCACTGATAAAACCTTGCTGGCAAAGTTCAAACAGCAGCATCAGCAGAACTCTTACTTTGTGGCGACGCCAGTGATGGAACCAGCCTTCGTTATTCGCCACTTTGCTGGGAAGGTCAAGTACCAGATTAAGGTAAATGCTCTTATCCAACAGGACCAAAATTATAGTGTCTGTTTGGTAACACTAATAATGCATAAATTACACACTTCAGCTTTAAGGACCAAAATGTTGCTTGTTAATTTCATATAGGACTTCCGTGAGAAGAACACGGATCACATGCGGCCGGATATCGTGGCTTTATTGCGCAGCAGTGACCGAGTTTATGTCCGCCAGTTGATCGGGATGGATCCGGTGGCGATGTTCCGTTGGGGAATTCTGCGCGCCAGCATCCGTGCACTGGCCGCCTTTAACGAGGCCGGACGATGCTGGGCAGCCAAAACTGCAGGTAAACCGTTTTAAGGATCTTTTCAGATTAGCTTGAGATTAGTCCAAAACTTTGGATTTTCAGGGTCTAAGTCTGAATCTAAGTGTTATTTATAGCCTGCACATGAGAAAGCTGCCCATTGACGCAAGTAGTCATATTTAGTAGGATTTTAAGATGATTCAATTAGGAAGGGATATAATAACAAGTGAATGACCATTTTCTACCAAGACGTCTTGTGTAGAGTTAAGGTTGGGCAATTTAGCTAAAAAAAAAAATCTACCCCTTAATCAGAAGAACAAACATAACCAAACTGCCATTGTTCGAAGGATATTCAAAATGGTGTACAAAATGCAATAAATTATCAATAAGAAATATTCATGGCCTGTTTTTACACCATTTGAATGATGTTTTTATGCATAGAAGGCCTAATGATAATGATCTATTTTTACCTACATATATTTGACCATATATGAAAATTAACGCGCAGAGAATGAGATTTCTGTGGACATTTTTGAGTCATTGATTTGAAAGTTTTGAACAAATTCACTTAAGCAGACAGTCTGAGCTGATTCACAGAAATGAATCAAAGTTACCAACTCTAACGCTGTTTTGCGACTGAAGTTTGTCTTAACGCTCTCATACTTATGTGACGTGAGACAAAAGTAGCGTGAAACTATCATAACGACAGCTTGTTCGTAAACTTATGGCTAAAAAAAAAGCGCGTTACAATAGATTTTCAAGTTGCTTGGGAAAATATGAAAATATTGTGAATATTCAATATATCACCCAGCCTTAGGTGGATTGTATCCTAGCATGTTGAAATAAAGCCTTAACCATGCACACGTGTTGTCGATGTATCTGTATGTACAGGTGTGGTGCGACCAAACTCCAGAGTGCCACTCGGCGAGCTGCAGAGAGCGAATGTGCCCATTGAGAGGATGTACCGGTAAGATCTGAACACAGACTGCTCTGAGTAGAGGAGAGAAAAAGAGAAGGATGTGTTGTGAGGAACTCGATCTCTTACTGTCCTTTCATTGCCTTTGTGTAGCAGGTGATCATGTGACCACGCTCTGTCCACAGCAGGCACATTGCATGACGGTTCCTAAAGGAATCGTAAACACTGGGATTTTACTAGGGCTGTCAATTTAACACTTTATTTCTGTACAGGTAATTATAAAAGGGCAATAGAAATGCTGCATTTAATTATGAGTCCTGACCTGTACACAAGTTCTGTAACAAAGAGTTTTCTTATCATTAGAAAGATTCTAGCTTGAAATACCACCTAAATACAAAGCACTTTTTTGCAAATTGCTATTGCAAGCAATGCACCTGGCCCAGCAACACAATAAGAACTTGAATTTTTATTTATTTATTTTTTACACATGCTGGTTATGTTTATTTGGGGGCTCTAAGTATTAATATACAGGTGCATCTCAATAAATTAGAATGTCGTGGAAAAGTTCATTTATTTCAGTAATTCAACTCAAATTGTGAAACTCGTGTATTAAATAAATTCAGTGCACATAGACTGAAGTAGTTCAAGTCTTTGGTTCTTTTAATTGTGATGATTTTGGCTCACATTTAACAAAAACCCACCAATTCACTATCTCAAAAAATTAGAATATGGTGACATGCCAATCAGCTAATCAACTCAAAACACCTGCAAAGGTTTCCTGAGCCTTCAAAATGGTCTCTCAGTTTGGTTCACTAGGCTACACAATCATGGGGAAGACTGCTGATCTGACAGTTGTCCAGAAGACAATCATTGACACCCTTCACAAGGAGGGTAAGCCACAAACATTCATTGCCAAAGAAGCTGGCTGTTCACAGAGTGCTGTATCCAAGCATGTTAACAGAAAGTTGAGTGGAAGGAAAAAGTGTGGAAGAAAAAGATGCACAACCAACCAAGAGAACCGCAGCCTCATGATTGTCCAGCAAAATCGATTCAAGAATTTGGGTGAACTTCACAAGGAATGGACTGAGGCTGGGGTCAAGGCATCAAGAGCCACCACACACAGACATGTCAAGGAATTTGGCTACAGTTGTCGTATTCCTCTTGTTAAGCCACTCCTGAACCACAGACAACATCAGAGGCATCTTACCTGGGCTAAGGAGAAGAAGAACTGGACTGTTGCCCAGTGGTCCAAAGTCCTGTTTTCAGATGAGAACAAGTTTTGTATTTCATTTGGAAACCAAGGTCCTAGAGTCTGGAGGAAGGGTGGAGAAGCTCATAGCCCAAGTTGCTTTAAGTCCAGTGTTAAGTTTCCACAGTCTGTGATGATTTGGGGTGCAATGTCATCTGCTGGTGTTGGTCCATTGTGTTTTTTGAAAACCAAAGTCACTGCACCCGTTTACCAAGAAATTTTGGAGCACTTCATGCTTCCTTCTGCTGACCAGCTTTTTAAAGATGCTGATTTCATTTTCCAGCAGGACCTGGCACCTGCCCACACTGCCAAAAGCACCAAAAGTTGGTTAAATGACCATGGTGTTGGTGTGCTTGACAGGCCAGCAAACTCACCAGACCTGAACCCCATAGAGAATCTATGGGGTATTGTCAAGAGGAAAATGAGAAACAAGAGACCAAAAAATGCAGATGAGCTGAAGGCCACTGTCAAAGAAACCTGGGCTTCCATACCACCACAGCAGTGCCACAAACTGATCACCTCCATGCCACGCCGAATTGAGGCAGTAATTAAAGCAAAAGGAGCCCCTTCCAAGTATTGAGTACATATACAGTAAATGAACATACTTTCCAGAAGGCCAACAATTCACTAAAAATGTTTTTTTATTGGTCTTATGATGTATTCTAATTTTTTGAGATAGTGAATTGGTGGGTTTTTGTTAAATGTGAGCCAAAATCATCACAATTAAAAGAACCAAAGACTTAAACTACTTCAGTCTGTGTGCACTGAATTTATTTAATACACGAGTTTCACAATTTGAGTTGAATTACTGAAATAAATGAACTTTTCCACGACATTCTAATTTATTGAGATGCACCTGTATATGCGAATAATTTGGTTAATCAGCTTATTCGATTGAAAGGTTTAATTGATTGATTGACTGCCTCGTTTTTACACACCTACATATTACACAACATCTACTGCAGTTTGACCCTGTTAGATACTTGCTCCTGCAAAATCCCAATGGTTTTTCTCAGGTGGTTGTTAAAGGGATAGTTCACCCAAAAATCAAAGTTCTGTCATTTTCTCACCCTTATGATGCTTTACCAAAAAGATGTTTGGCAGAATTTTACCCTACTAATTTAGCCTGATCATTCTGCTAAACATCATAGTTTGTGTTCCACAGAGGAGAAGAAAGTCATGTGGTTTGTAACAAAATGGAGAGTAAATGATGACAGACTTTTCGTGTTTGGGTGAACTATTCCTTTAAGGGTTTCCGTCAGTTTCTGATCTGTGATCAGTTTCTGTGAACAGTATGGTCAGTGAATCTGGTCATAGATCAGCACCTGCTGGTGGCGTTCACCCTCAAGTGACTGTGTGTGTGGTGTTTATTTTCTACAGCCATGCTCCTATGCTTGATTTCTCCTTTGATCACTCAGAGGAGCGCCCTCTAGAGGCTTTTGAGGACATCTTTGCTAGTTATGAGAGTAAGAAGTAAGTGGACCTGAGCGCAACGTTGAGGTCAGACAGGGAGAGCTTGGCAGCTCAGGGAGGCTGGGTTTCTGGTATTCTAAGCAAACTCAAATACCACACTCAAACGTTCACGAAATCCAGAAGCAAGCAGTGTGAGCTATTCTTTCTTTATGCAATCAGAGGGCAAGCCAGAGTTTGTATTAACCTGTTTTGGAACTTTTGAGGTTTATTACCCCTAAGTGCTTCTGAGTGAGAAGGAAACCATACATTTTCCCTCAGACGTTTATTATAGAAGTGGGATCCCTTTCCTGATTTGAGGAAACACTGTTAGCATTGTGTACCCAGCCTCCACTGCAAATTCAACCGGTTTGACCTCCTGTAGTTCTGATTTTTACGGTAAGTGAGCCAGTGCATGAATTCAGGACTTCAGAGAGCGAAGCCGCCGACCCCGTTCAACAGCCCGTCAAGTCCAAACCAGAGTAACACCAGCATGAAGTCACCACTGAAGCTTAATTTTCTTCAGAGTGCATGTCAACGGCGCTCACACAATATGTACGAAGAGCATTTTAATTTGAAGTTTAAAGAAATAGTTCACCCAAAAATTACATTTCTGAAAGTCACCTCATTCCAAACCTTGACGGAACACCAAAGGAGTACATTTTTACAGAATTTCTATTTTTGGGCGAACTATCCTTTTACCCATCCCATTCTTGTACAAATATGGTGGAGGGTGTTTGCTTTTCCCTAAGTCTAATAACATTTGTTGTTGGGTTCCTGTCATTTACCTTCACCAACCGTCTTACCTCACTTCCTCTGTCTCCTTCCCCCACTCTCCCAAAATGCACCTCTACTACGGGTTTAATCAGGGACATGCACGACCAAATCATCAACTCCATTAAGGACTTGCAGTTAGATGGGGAAGATCCACGCAAGCTGCTGCAGTCATGGGGTCGCCTGCGGTTCCCGCGCCATGCCCTCCAGTGAGTTTGATCACCAACTCCCCTCTGGTCCAGAATTGATACATCCACCTCGCCGACTCTTGACGTCAGTTGGCATCGAAACCAATGCTTGAGGCACTTTGTTAAGCTTAGTTCAGAGAATGTTTACTTTGAAATGTACGTTCTGCACTAAACATTCCCTGCTCCTGAACTTTTACCAAATTTGCAGCGTTACTTGTCGGCTAGCCTTGATTTACTGCCTAACCACAACTGCCCTAACCCTGCTCTAATAATACCCATCTAACAAGTATGCCAGTAATTTTTAGATGGCTCCCTGTTGCTTCTAGCTTTGTATGTTAAAAGAATGGTGAGTTTATGAGCTAAAAACAATGTGATCTTCATTAGCGTGCTAGTTCGGAATGGTGTCCACATGCTAACGTGAGCTGCATGAGCTTAATGGTTCCTGAGACCCACCGTCTTTAATGTTTATGAGGTGTGGAAAGCTGCAAAATCATTGCTTATATAGACTACAGACATCAAATCTGCTTCAAACTACAAGGCTGGTCCTCTATAGTAATGGTAGTTTACCTGAAAAATCAGGAGATACTTTCATCGTTCCTCCCTCCCCTGATGTTCCCATCTCCTCTGAATCCATTTTCGCCTCTACAGCATCAACACACTAGAGTTTATGCAGCATCAGAGAATGCTGCTTCCATTTCAATGGAAATGGTGCGTCACAAGGGCATAAAGTGACACTCCTGTCATGCAGTGTTTACACTGAGAAAAGTTTAACTTTTGCTGTAGCATACCCTGACGTAGGCATCCATTGACCAGTAAGAATTTCAGACACCGCTTTCGAAAATCCAATTTGCTGTATTCCCATTTAATTTCAAACTTAAACGACTCTTTCCACATTGCAGATTGTGCATTCCCTATTCATCAAATGCTCTGTCAGAGCTTTCTCTACTGTAGGTGCCCTTACTTGCTTCCAAACAGCAAGTGCATGACTCACTCTACTAACACGCCGCGTTTCTTCATTTCTTATCTCATCAGTCCATCAATGCTCTTCCTCCTCTTCTGCTTACAGGAAAAACAAAACCCCCAAGAGCAAGCAGCTCATTCCCAAGGTAAAGCTTAATTCCTGGATTTAAACATATTGTGCATATATTTTTTTATTATTTATTGATTTATTTATTTTATTTTTTATTTCCCCTTTTTCACCCAATTTGGAATGCCCAATTCCCAATTAAGTCCTTGTGGTCGAGTAGTGATTCGCCTCAATCCGGGTGGCAGAGGATGAATCCCAGTTGCCTCCGCATCTGAGACCATCAACCCATGCATCTTATCACGTGGCTTGTTGAGCGCGTTGCCACGGAGACATAGCGCGTGTGGAGGCTTCACGCCATCCACCGCGGCATCCGCGCCCAACTCACCACGTGCCCCACCGACAACGAACCACATTATAGTGACCACGAGGAGGTTACTCCATGTGAATCTACCTGCCCTAGCATCCGGGCCAATTTGGTTGCTTAGGAGACCTGGCTGGAGTCACTCAGCACGCCCTGGGATTCGAACTAGCGAACTCCAGGGGTGGTAGCCAGCGTCTTTTACCACTGAGCTACCCAGGCCCCCCATATTGTGCATATTTTAACGAGCTCTACCCAGGTCTTTGTTTGACATTAAAAGTGATGTAAGCGATTTGGGACATTTTGCCAACTTATGCCAGATGTAGAACTTCAGAACTGGAAGTATCGACTTAATTCAGTACCAATGCTGTCACCTATGTCGAACCAGCTGCATTTTGAATGTGCACATCAAGACATTTAGTGCATTGAATTTCATAATGTCACTGGACAGTACCTATTAACTTATTATTTGCACCAGGTACTCTCTCATTTCCACCACCATTTATGAATGTGTAAAGTATAGCCATGATTGTTTATGACTTTCTGTTACATGTGCTGTACTGAGTAAATGTTTTGAAGACTCTACGGCTGTAACTCCAGCTAGAATAAGATTTTCCATGTCGTCATGTATCCAAGGCTTTCAAGAGCCAAAAAAATGTCTTTCTGTGTGTGAGACTCATAGTTTCTGTTTTTGTTTGTTTTTTTTGGGCAGAACTTGTTGGACTCTTGTTCGCTGAAGTTCGTAGTAGGCCTCCATGACCGAACCACCAAGTCTCTGCTGCATCTACACAAGAAGAAACGTCCTCCCAGCATCAGTGCCCAGTTTCAAGTAAAAATATGAACAGAATTAGATTAAGCCTAGCTGAAAATATAAAGTTTGGAGGTTCAGGCTAAAAACAAATGTTCTGTTCCAAAACCTAGTAAGATGCCTAAATAATCAGCATGTTAAGACATCATAGGCACAGGCTCTTGACGAGAAGGTTGTTCAAAAATGTAAGCAACTCAGTTATGCTGCTTATTATCTCGGTTTGACTAAACTCTAAGGCAGTATTGCAAGTATCTTTCACGGAGAATGCAAGCCCATAATGCATTGTGGCAAGCATAGTGAAAAAATGAATCAAAGATGGTGGACAAGGTGAAAGAAATGTTGATTGTAAATCAACCTTTCATTCAATGTTGAACAAAAATGTTTTTTTAATCTATTAATATTAAAAGACCATTTTACCCTGTATTTGTAATGCTTACTAGAGTATTGGCATTTTAGCTTGTCAACATGCAATGTGGCAAACTCTATTGATTTCAGTTGTGTGTTGAGTCTGCCATGTGTTTCCCATGAGGAGCACCTTTTGTATTGTGCACAGAGTTATCTATGATGTTCTATTTCAGTTAGCATGCTGCCTTAGAAGGCAGCTACCTATGTAGACAGCATGGCAGCTCACTAGGTTTTTGAACAGCTAAATATGTATTATGTAATATTTATTTCTGGATATTTTGAAGCACTAACGTTCAAATGCTACCATCACAAAGAATATTAGGTACTCCAGTGGATGCAATAGGTATAAGGCATCATGTGAAATTCTCTGTTAGTCTTCAGTGCTATGATCTCTCTTCATCTTGTAGACATCTCTGAGTAAACTGCTGGAGACACTAGGGAAGGCTGAACCATTCTTCATCCGATGCCTCCGCTCCAATGCTGAGAAGGTGCTAAATTATGTCCTCACACTGTTCAAACTTTCCTGTCATTAAAATTTGATTTATCCCTAACCCTTTATCACATGGGAATGTAGAAATTCTTCAGCTAAATATTACAGTGAAATAATGTTTTGTTGAAGTGTGCAGTTTCAAGACAGATATCATTCTTTGTGAATTTGACACTCAGAAGGAAATGTGTTTCGACGAGGCGCTCATTGTGCAGCAGTTGCGGTACACAGGCATGTTGGAAACAGTGCGCATCAGGCGTTCAGGCTATGGAGCCAAATACACCTTTCAGGTAACACAAATCTAGAGATTTACTCCATTGGTTGATGTTAATGCACTTGTAGCTGTAATGAAACTTCCATTTGTGATGTTTTAGCTTAATGTTTGGCAGATCATCTGTCTTACAAATTTTCCTGGTTGACAGTAATTGGGCCATAGACTTGCACTGAAGAAGGGACCCAAATCAAAATCTAAAAACTTGGGGTGGGCTCTTTTGGTTTGGGTTAGTAAATATCCCTCCACACCTTAGCAGCTGCATAGCAACACTCCCACAACACCCTAGCATCGTGGCGGCGAGTTTTGAATGGGCAAGCACCACTCATTTTCTTTGTAATTTCGCCATTAGATGATTTGTTTGAATAACTAATGCTCTTTTTCTGTATGATAGGAGTTTATTGAGCAGTTCCGTGTGTTGCTGCCAAAGAACGCTACATCCCTGGAGGACATTTCATCTCTGTTGCACAAGCTCAACTTTGACAACACTACCTACCAGATTGGAAAAACCAAGGTCTGATTTCTCTTCTCTGTACCTCTAAAGTCTTTCATTTATAAAAGCTGAAGTTGCCTATTGACATCTGTTACTCACATGGAAACCAGAAAGCAGCTAATTCTGAGAAAGCGGGTTATTGCAAGAAAACAGCGTTCCCGTTTACATGCACTGTATAAGCGCCGTACTCTTTACTCCCTTATACATGCGGCTCGTTCAGTAAGCAGCTTTGTCCACAGCAATGTAATTTTCCTGCGATGCTTGTATAAATAACACACAGGGCATCCGAAGAAGACTTCACTATTTTGTTCTGTTGATTCACTTTATTTCCAGACATTCCAGTGTTGTTGCTGTATTTGTTTCCTTAACTTACTATCCCGACCTGCAGGTGAATTGCAATGCATTATTGGGGGTTTCCCTCTTACATATAACTCCGGGATTCCCCCAGTGAATGAGTGCATATACAGTTGAAGTCAGAAGTTTACATACACCTTAGCCAAATACATTTAAACTCAGTTTTTCACAATTCCTGACATTTAATCCTAGAAAACATTACCTGTCTTAGGTCAGTTAGGATCACTACTTTATTTTAAGAATGTGAAATGTCAGAATAATAGTAGAGAGAATGATTTATTTCACCTTTTATTTCTTTCATCACATTCCCAGTGGGTCAGAAGTTTACATACACTTTGTTAGTATTTTGTAGCATTGCCTTTAAATTGTTTAACTTGGGTCAAATGTTTTGAGTAGCCTTCCACAAGCTTCTCATAATAAGTTGCTGGAATTTTGTCCCATTCCTCCAGACAGAACTGGTGTAACTGAGTCAGGTTTGAAGTCCTCCTTGCTCGCAAACGCTTTTTCAGTTCTGCCCACAAATTTTCTATCGGATTGAGGTCAGGGCTTTGTGGTGGCCACTCCAATACCTTGACTTTGTTGTCCTTAAGCCATTTTGCCACAACTTTGGAGGTATGCTTGGGGTCATTGTCTATTTGGAAGACCCATTTGTGACCGAGCTTTAACTTCCTGGCTGATGTCTTCAGATTTTGCTTCAATATATCCACATCATTTTCCTTCCTCATGATGCCATCTATTTTGTGAAGTGCATCAGTCCCTCTTGCAGTAAAGCACCCCCACAGTATGATGCTGCCACACCCATGCTTCACAGTTGCATCCCACATCTTCGGCTTGCAAGCCTCACCCTTTTTCCTCCAAACATAACGATGGTCATTATGGCCAGACAGCTACATTTTTGTTTCATCAGACTAGAGGACATTTCTCCAAAAAGTAAGATCTTTGTCCCCATGTGCACTTGCAAACCGTAGTCTGGCTTTTATGGTGGTTTTGGAGCAGTGGCTTTTTCATTGCTGAGCAGCCTTTCAGGTTATGTCGATATAGGACTTGTTTTACTGTGTATATAGATACTTGTCTACCTGTTTCCTCCAGCATCTTCACAAGGTCCTTTGCTGTTGTTCTGCGATTGATTTTAAATTTTCGCACCAATCTACATTCATCTCTAGGAGACAGAATGCATCTCCTTCCTGAGTGGTATGATGGCTGCATGGTCCCATGGTGTTTATACTTGCGTACTATTGTTTGTACAAATGAACATTGTACCTTCAGGCGTTTGGAAATTGCTCCCATGGATGAACCAGACTTGTGGAGTTCCACAGTTTTTTTTTTTTCTGAGGTTTTGGCTGATTTCTTTTGATTTTCCCATGATGTCAAGCAAAGAGGCATGGAGTTTGAAGCTAGGCCTTAAAATACATCCACAGATACACCTCCAATTGACTAATTAGCCAATTAGCCTATCAGAAGCTAATTGGCTAATTGTCTAAAGGCTTGACATAATTTTCTGGAATTTTCCAAGCTGCTTAAAGGCACAGTTAACTTAATGTATGTAATCTTCTGAACCACTGGAATTGTGATATAGTCAATTAAAAGTGAAACAATCAGTCTGTAAACAATTGTTGGAATAATTACTCGTGTCATGCACAAAGTAGATGTCCTAAACGCCAAAACTATAGTTTGCTAATATGAAATCTGTGGAGTGGTTAAAAAATTAGTTTTAATGACTTCAACCTAAGTCTATGTAAACTTCTGACTTCAGTTGGATGCGGATGTTAGGGACAGTCGATATTTTACATTTGTGTGTATAAATGGGTATAGTATATACTGTATTAAATGTGATTTTCCCACTGTATTCCCACAAATGTTGAATTCTTTCTGCTATGTTGACATGTTGTTGGGCTCTATCCTATGACGTTTGTTATCCTGGTCTGTTCCACACACGTTCACTCTGCAAACATACATCAAAACACTACTTATGTGTTTAAATGAGCATATTAAGCCGCATTCTCAGAGAGAAACCTAGGTGTGTTAAACCACTTTCTCTTAATCCCTTAAACGGCGTGAGGAAATCAGCGTTCTTGTTCACAAGACGTTTTAGAATGCCGCTCTCTGCTAAAACCCTGGAATAAACAGTTTACTTAAGTGCATGTAAATATGGTCATTGTTAAAATTTCTTTCTGCAGGTGTATCTGAAAGAGCTTGAAAGGCAAAAGCTTCAAGACATCCTGCACAAAGATGTCATGCACAAAATCATTTTCCTGCAGCGCTGGTTTCGAGCTAAAATGGAGCGGTGGAATTTCATTAGAATGAGAGAGGCAGCCATCTTTATCCAGGTAAATTCGAAATTTTAATGTCTCGTGCAGACCATGTATGGACAGTGCGAAAGGTTTTGTAACATTTGTGTGACTTGACTGTATAGCGTTGAAGGCATGTGTACTTATGTATGACATTTGATTGACCATGTCTACAGCGCTCATGGCGCAGGTACTGCAGGGAGAAGTTCTACCAAGCAGCGGTTCTGATCCAGGCAGCATGGAGAGGCTCCAAACAGAGAGCTGAATATCGAAATACACGAGCCTCTGTCACAAAGATACAGGCACTTGCAAGAGGCCAATCAGCTCGTAAACGGTATAGACCTCCAACAAATAATTTAAAGTCAACGTGAAATCAAAATTGACTCTGTTAACTTAAATACATGTTCCTGGTCTTATTTTGCCTAATTCATCAGTGCACATTATTCCAAAGAAACAAATACTTTGTAATCTGTGTAACCTTTCATCAAACAGTGACTTGCTCTGAAATGACTTTACTTTTTGGCTGACATCACTTGGCCTTGTGGGCTTTTGTTTAACATTAAAAAAAAGCTATTTAGGCATTGTTTTAGGGCAATGGGGCTGAGCGGCATAAGCAGCAATATTTTGTTTAGCTCAAATACATAATATAGATGTAGAGTAGAGATGTAAAATTGTTTGCAAATGCTGTTTCATGTTGCCGTAAAGTTCAAAATAGAAAAGTTGCTGCTGCTGTTTTCAAGGGTCATCATTCGCCTTCACCGTCAGTGAGTTTTGTATTTGGTCTTGCTAGGTACCACTTCCTCAAGGAAGAGAAGAGGATGAGGGAGGAAGAGGAAGCTCAAAGGAGGAAAGAGGAGGAAGAGGCAGCAAGGCATGCCAAGGAAATTGAAGAGGCAGCAAGACGAGTGAAAGAAGCTGAAGAGGAAGCCAGACGACTCAAAGAGGAAGAGGAAACAGCTAGAAGACAAAGAGAAGAAGAGGAAAGAGCAGCCCAGCTTGCATTAGAGGCTGAGCGGCAAGCTGCAGAGCAGCAAGAGAAGACGGCACTACAAAAGTCAACAGTAACGACATCAGGCAAGAAGCCTGAAAATGAGATTTTATTGCTAGAATGTCAAGATAAGACTCCTGTGGATGTTGAGGTTGAAGATAAGGGCAGAGCCGATGTCCAGGTCTCAAAAGAAAATAAAGATTCAGAAAACGTTCCTCAAGTTGAGGCTGGCCCTCATCCTGAGATAAAGGAAAACCAGAAACATAGTGAGAGCGAATCTTCTCCACAACCCAAAGAGGAAGGTACACAAGCTAAACAAGCTGGACAGAACCAAACCAGACCATCTTCACTCTCTAAACTCCCAACATCCAGTCAAGAAAAACGCGAGCTAAGGAGACAACGTGGGCTAGAGCATAGCCAACGAGAGAGCCAACGGGTGGCTTCAGCAGCAAAAGATGATCCTTCCTTCAAGAGCAAAACTCTCGATAGTCCTAGAAATGCAGAGGGTAAGTTGAAGGAGTGGGCCGACAGCAAAGAGTTGGATCAGTACACTTTTGTTGCTTGGAAGGGGGAGAAGGTGAAGAGGGACACCAAAGATGTCTCACCAGAACCCGTTCGGCCCTCAACCTTACACTTGGAAATCCCTCCTTCTGGACCTGAAAGAAACAGCTATAGTGACCCAGCCATCACTGACCACAGCAAACCTTCTCATGCCAATGAAGAGGCCAAAAGAAGGAAGGAACCATCTAGAAGCAACACTCAGCCTGAGAACCTCATAGCAGGACCTCGCAGTCAAGAGGACAAGAGCATCAAATCTCTCCAGTACGACTTTAGGACCTTGTCCTGCCATACTTTCTTCATCTCTTTACTGTTCTTTATAAATCTAATGATTTATTCCTTTCTGCTTTTCCTAACTTTCACTAGGAATCGAGGAATCTCTATGTCACTAGACGATGTATCCAGAATAGGTGCAACATCACAGGTAACACTTCAGTTGGTCAACACAATGGCAAACATGAAGGAATATGCTAATTATATGCATTGTAGTTTATTTTATTCTTTTGATTGATTTGATCACTGTTGTTGGTGTAAGTAGTTAGTACTTGGTAACAGAGTTAAAGTTCCACTGCAAGCCTCCCTTGAGGCTAATTTCTCTTGAAACTGGAGCTCAGTGCTAAGTTGCCTTAACCAGTCAATTTGGTAGTTTTGGGTTATAAATGTTATGTTCACTTGAGTTTATGCTTCTCTGGCTGGTTCAGGGCAAAGCTCATCAAAGACGCAGACTGCGAATCGCAATTAAAAGACGCAGACCCATTAAAAGTGTTGAAATGGAGGATGCAGATTACTGGACTTATCCTTTACCCCCCATGAGTCCACAGCAGGTGTTGTATTGCAGCCTGACATTAGATGCCAGGCAGGGAAGTCATGGTGTGTGGACTGCTGGTGCATTAAACGCTTGGAATTATGGAAGGGTTGCAGATGTCTTGAACTCATCCTCCACTGAGCAAAAATAAATTTTACTGGTGCAGCCTTAAGGCTTTTAATCTGTTTGTTATCCTAATTAATCAATCTTGAACCCCCTGCACAAATCATTTCAATTGCTGTCAATTCAGAACTCTATTTTCATTTGAACACATTGGTAAAAATCAGTGCAAGCCCCTTTCAGGGAAAAACACAATTTGAATTCTGATAATTCCTGTTCAGGGGTTTTTAAAATCTACAGGATACCACACAGGCTAAAGTCTGATAAGAGGTGCTGTCATTTTTAGGGTAACTAACAATCCTTAATATTCTATATTTACCCGGTTTGGGACATAATGGGAAAACTCATTAAACTGGGCCACATTAACTTCCTAAATGTTGTCTGTACAGTACGTAGGAATGTATGTCTTTGTGCCATTGCTGTCTAATCAGCGGAAACGGTTGCATTACTGTACACTTTAAGTGGTTCTTAGCTGGTGAGTCATGACCCAAAAGTGAGTTGCCAATCTGTTCTGATTGTGTTGTGGACGGCATGGAAAACAATGCAAATAGCAAAATTCAACCATATAATTATGACTAGCTAGGGTGGCATTATAAATTGGCTTATCACCTTTAAAAGGATGTGTAAACACTTTTGTATGTTTTAGATTGTGAATTATTGACTGCTGAGAGCATTAAACCTGCATAAATTCAGAAGACATTTAGAAACTAAAATTGTTCATTTTCCTATTTGATGTCCAATGTGAAATCTGGGTCCTGAAGCAAAACCAGTTGAGAACCATTGTACTAGACTGTGCTTTGAACAATTCAGTGTTCAGACCTTTGTTGCATTGATGAATGTTGGTGCAGGCACAGTCCCGTACTGAGGTCGGTCCTGATGGAGCAAAGGCCAGCACCATGAAGGAGATTATCCACGACAGCCACGGACAGCATGATGTCTCGCCAGTCCAACCATCGACCCCAGAGAGGTACGGTACTACTTACCAGTTTTAAGGCTAAAGTGTTCCGCAGTTTTCCATTTGCAGGTACGTTTTGCGCACAGCATGCTTGACGCAAATTTCATCATCAGCACAGTATGCGCAGACAGTGCGCGTCTGTGTGCATGGTCTGCACATGCAACTGTCATTGACTGTACTAAAGAGTGTCACAAAGCAGTCATAGTGCGCATGCATCATTAAACACATCTTTATGGGTTTGCGGTCAAAAGTGTATACTTTAAAAGACTTTCATGAGATGGAATGACACTTGGAAAAACAAAGTATACCCTAAGCTTTAGTGTCACCTCAAAGAGTCCTTAGCATCAATTTTTAGCCTTAAACAGTCTTATAGAATTACAGATGATTCTGTCAAAGTATGTGAACTGGGTGTTCTTTAAATTGATATAATCCTAAAACTGAAGTAGAAGACTTAAACCCTAATTTGCGCAATAGTGTCCTTGTGGCAACTCTGGTAATGCAACAAGCACTTGTGTTGCATTATGAATTGTCTTCTGACACATTTCAGAACAGTTTGCATTGCTAAAATCTTTTGCATTCACTTACTTGCATAGAATGTGTTCCAGGAGTCTAATGATTGGCTCTCTTAAAGAGCTTTTTGACTCATCCAACACTGAACCCAAATACATAGTCTTATCTGTAGTAGAAGGCAGTCATACAGGAAATCTGACTCACAGGGCTCATGGGAAAATGCGGCCTCTGGCTTACATCATCAGTGCTCATACATCTGACTACTGATATAGGTTCCTCACTCCCTTATATAGATTTAAAGCAACTGCAATAGGAGAAGGGAAATTCCTCAAATTCCATACACTGTGCAGAGGTACTATGCACACTGCGAGTGTTTTGATAGTGGAATCCCTTGTCTGATGGGACCTCCCATCATGCTGCTATTTGTTATTGCCATTGGACCCCTTTTATTTATATCCAAAACATATATTAGAATTAATCGGCCTGACTTATGTACAAAAAGAAAAAACGTATAACTGTTTTTGGTGCTAGAGGATATTGTGATTGACAACTTTTGCCCCACAACTATTTACTGTATGATTCTATAGCCTGCTATAGACTACCAGTCTAAAGAATAATAAGAGTTCAATCTATTTACTTTTTTAATTTTGGTTTGTTAGGACGACAGGGTTCTTCAGAAAGATCCTTAAGAAGCGGCCACATAAAGAAGCTCAAACCCCAGAAGATGGAGACCTCAGCCTGGCTTCAGTTTTAGATGAGAGAGAAGGTAGCCATCTTTCATTCATTATATTCACAATAGAAATTTACATGACTTTTCCAGGTCTGGAAAGTATCATTCCCTGATATTACCAGGTTTGCCATGACTGTGGAAACATTGGTCCTTCATATCAACGTACCTTAATTTATTACATCTAACTTTCTTGTTCACAGCCATCTCTCCATCGTGCTCGCATCATCCTAAACCTCATGCTGTCCGGCGGGGTCGAACACCTGGCATCATGATCAGTCACTCAGCAACTCGCGCCTCCGAACAGTGGAACGCCTCACTGAACCGTGTCATTACCAATGCCAATGAGCTACGCCACCTCGACGAGTTCCTGGGCAATCAGGTCTGAAAGCTGAAGAATAAATATGACTTCAATATGTTGAATTTTTATGGTTAATTGATGAATCATTGTAGAAGAATAAAAACTGTTAAAGACCCCATAAAAATCTAAATTGGAGTTTTGTGACTTTTAATCCATGTCTGTTAGCATTTATAAAAAACAACTGCCTCTGACTACCAGTAGCATGTTGCAAATCATGCTTCATGACTGTGACACAGTCTATTAGCTATTAAAAAAGATATGTCCCGTCACAACTTCCTGTTTCAATTGAAAATATGCCAACATAGGAAAGACAACGGTAATCATCAAGCCATTTCTTAGTGTTTTAAGATGTGTTAAATATGGTTTATAATGTCTGGATTCTCTCAGACTCGTTCCCTCTCTCTTGCACTGTAGGTGAATGACCTGCGCTCGCGTGGAAAGCAGCTGTCAGGAACAGAGCACATCTTTATCACCGCGACCATGCAGTTCAGAGAAATCATCAAGGGCATGTATTCAATATCTGTGAGTAGAGCTTATATAGTCCACACGCTGAAAAAATACTGCTCACAACACTCTAACACTACTGTATAGCCCACAAAGTCCAACACTGTGTCCTAACCAGGTGCAGTGCAACAGGTTTCCAGCATCAAGTAATTTCTCTGTCCTTAAAAAACACTCTGAACATCTTAGCAACCCTATATCAAAGCCCTGGCAAGCACCCACAACACCCTAGCGTTGGTTCACTGTTCTTTTATTTCTTCCCTCACTAACATACAGAAACCTCAGACCGGTTATAAGGCTTTGATGAACTGCTATCAGAAAAAAGTGATCATTTTGGCTGGAGAGAAGCAGAAGGGTGAAGTCCCGCTGGTGGTCAATCTGTTCCAGTCCGTACTAGATGGATTCATCAGAGCAGAGATCAAGAAAGAAGAGGCTGAACCAGCCAAGGTGAAAGTTCACATCACTTGTGAACCTCAGAACTTTCCGCCTGTTTCTGTATTTGATTTTGATGACCATTAATATTGTTTACAACTTCAGTGCTTGCAAACATACTTACCTTGGGTAAAATTTGTTGCAGCCCCCCAAAGGCCGTAAGATGAGACGGAAGAAGCATAAGATCGTAAGTATTTCTGTTGGTAACAGCCATCTTCACAGATCAACACTGATTACGTTTGAGAAAATGTTTACATTTTGTCTGGATTTAGTTGGAGAATCCATTGGACCACGTGTTTACACACTACCAAGTGAACATCATGCAGTCATGTGATCAGTGCACGTCCTATATCTGGGGCATGGAGAAGGCCTACATGTGCAGCTGTGAGTTTTTAATACGTCACTGGCCTCCATTTAGGTTGAGGGCACCATGTGACTCTCTCTTTTTGTTTCAGATTGCAAAATGGTTTGTCATAAGAAGTGCATTTGTAAAATCATCATAGGCTGCTCAACTTTCTGCTCCAAGAAGGTAAGTGTCTAAACTTCCAAGGATTGTTGGAAATGTTTAAGCGACTTACTTGATGTTCGTGACCACTGAGGGTTGACCTATGTGTGCTAGAGTGAAGATGAGCCTGGATCACACCACTTCGGAGTGCGAGTGTGTCACCTGGTCACCGACAGGACCCCTGTGCCAATAGTGCTGGAGATAATGCTGGAACACGTGGAGATGAATGGCCTTTACACGGAGGGCATTTACAGGAAGTCTGGCTCAGCCAACCGCATGAAGGAGCTACATCAGGTGCTGGAAGCAGGTGAGGGATTATTGGAATTATCGTAACTCAAATACATGGTTAAAAAAAATGTATGGACTCAGAAGACCACTTGTTGTAGTATTGTGTGGCCAGACTTTTGACTACTGGCATAGTCCAATTGTGGGGTCCAATTTGCATCTTATTGATTACAGTACCATGACTCTCGGTTCTAAGAGCACCGGCATGTTTATGCCTGTTGGTTTCTGTCAACATTTCACTTTATCTTATCGTTCAATGGTTCTGTGGTTGTGTAGGCCCAGAGACTGTGTGTTTGGAGGATTACCCCATCCATGCAGTCACAGGCCTGGTCAAACAGTGGCTCAGGGAGCTTCCTGATCCTCTCATGACCTTCACGCACTACAACGACTTCCTCCGTGCCATAGGTCAGTCCCAACGGCACCATTCCACTGACCTTTTACTACTACTACCCCTTTCATGGTAGTGCTTTGTAACGCATTTGTTTTCTTTCACAGAACTGCCTGAGAAACAAGAGCAATTACAAGCCATTTACAAGGTTTTGGAGCAGCTACCAACAGCTAACTTTATCACCTTGGAGAGACTCATTTTCCATCTTGTTAGGTACAGATGAGTTCATGCAAACACGTAACAAAGCATCAGAGTACGAAAATGGTGCAGCCACCAGGTGTTAATGCTTAGGTTGCATTTCAGGGTTGCAAAGGAGGAGAAGAGCAATCGAATGACACCAAA
This sequence comes from Myxocyprinus asiaticus, assembly GCF_019703515.2. Lineage (NCBI taxonomy): Eukaryota > Metazoa > Chordata > Actinopteri > Cypriniformes > Catostomidae > Myxocyprinus > Myxocyprinus asiaticus. The sequence continues at coordinate 23,810,935 of NC_059393.1, forward strand.
CTCTCTGGCCATTGTTTTTGCCCCCTGTATCCTCCGCTGTCCGGACAGTGCTGACCCTCTCATGAGCATGAAGGACGTTGCCAAAACCACTACGTGAGTCTCTACAGAGACATTTTCTGTGGCCTCATTCCCACTGCAGTTCCTCTTAGGGCTTAATCCTGTTCTGTACATGCAGAGTTCAGTTATTTACCGAAGTGACAATGGCAGCCTACGACAAAATTCACTGTATTATCATTAAATCTGAGAGTCACTCCTGTATTCCTCAAACACACAATTGACAATTTAGAAAATTCACTCCAGCAAATAAGTTCACTCCCGGTTGTCAGTCCCAAAACTTCGCAGTGTGTGCATTGCCTGTGAGAAATTAAATTTAGAATGTGTTAGGTGGGCCTGGGTTGCTCAGTGGTAAAAGACGCTGGCTACCACCCCTGGAGCTTGCTAGTTCGAATCCCAGGGCGTGCTGAGTGACTCCAGCCAGGTCTCCTAAGCAACCAAATTGGCCCGGTTGCTAGGGAGGGTAGAGTCACATGGGGTAACCTACTCGTGATCGCTATAATGTTGTTCGTTCTCGGTGGGGCGCGTGGTGAGTTGAGCGTGGATGCCACGGTGGATGGCGTGAAGCCTCCACACGCACTATGTCTCCGTGGCAACGCGCTCAACAAGCCACGTGATAAGATGCGCGGGTTGACGATCTCAGACGCGGAGGCAACTGGGATTCGTCCTCCACCACCCAGACTGAGGCGAATCACTACGTGACCACGAGGACTTAAAAAGCACATTTGGGAATTGGCCATTCCAAATTGGGAAAAAAAATAAAATAAAAAAATATTAGAATGTGTTGTTCACAAGAAAGTGTTATAAATAAAATAAAGACAGAACCTTTACTTTCTTCAGTTGTGTGGAGATGCTACTTAACGAACAGATCCGGAGATACAACGAGAAAATGGAAGAGATCGAACAGCTGGAATATGCCGAGGCACTGGCGGTCAATCAACTCAAGCTTAAAAGACAAAACACGGTAAACTTGGAAGCCTCGACTTACCTGTCCCTTAGCAGACGTTGTAATTACTGATTTGTTTCCAGATGGTTTTGAAAAATGTCCATGTTCTTTTTCCCCCAACAGTCCGTAACTTTAGGCACTTCAAGATAGTAACTTTCGCAACACTGTTTTTGCTTTTCGTTTTATTTCTTTATAGTGCTGGCATTTACCTCTCAGGTTTATCTCTCCTTACAAAGAAGTACCGGTACGTATGTCACTGGTTTTGCAAAGTCCAGTAGTTTGGTGTGTTCCTGTAGTGTGCATGCAGTGTAGAACTCGAGCCCCTACTAACTTTCAACCCACTGCATGTGTGTTAGTGTCCTTATAGAGTTGTAAATGGTAAAACGTGCGTGGGGTGTTTGTTAGCTGTCGGTGTAGATGTGTTCTGGTTTTGGGTGGTTATTGTAGAGGATGGCATGAATTTCAAAACAATGTAAAATAAATTACGCAGAATTATCAGCAATAGGTGCATTTGTTATGATGTTTTGTGATTTGTAATTTAGTGTTACACGTTTCATAAAAGAAAGACAAGAATCAGTTTGAGTTTTTTTTATTGAAATTGATTTTTTAACAGGTTTTTCGTTATTCATGATTATATTTTAACCTGATTTTGCTATGAAAAACAAAGAAAAGTGCTAAAAGACTATACAAGATGGTCAAACTGTTTTGACTGTTAATCTTTTTATTTTCAGGTTTTTGTACAAAACTTTGAAACTCATGCCATGAAAACTTGAAATACAGTTTTGTAAACCTGCAAGTCAACATGAAATTTAAATCGACCCTATTTACTTTTCTCATTGATTCATCAGTGCATGTTATTCTAAATAAAAATATGTTTGTCTTCTAAATCTTTCATCAAAATGTAATAACTCCACCACTGACATAGCTTTCTTTTTTTGTCTGATGTCACCTAGGCCATGCAAGCTATTGGATAATGGGTCCCACTTTATATTAGGTGTCTTTAACTATCAATCAATGTATTTATTGTGTAACTACATGTTGTTCTGCAATTTTCTCACAAGATTTACATTTGCTGCTGTAGGTTTAGGAGTAGGGTTAGCATTTAAGGTAAGTGAAGTTAGGTGGTTCGAGGGATCAAGCCCTATGGTAAGGGTTGGGGTAGGTTTAGTATTAGGGGTAACTGGTTAGGTTAGCAGTGTAACTACAGATGTAATTCAATGCAGCTACTTTAAATGCAAGTACAATGCAACAACACCTATTAAGTACAATGTATCAAATGCTTAAGTACATAGTAGTTAAAGACGCCTAATATAAAATTGGGTACGGTTAATGTTAACCAAAACCCATTTAGTTGTTGTTTAAGAAAGTATTGTTTTAGAAGTGGGTCCCGCTAGTATTTCAACCCACTGCAAACTTGCATTCAGGTCCAGCTCCATTCTGGTATGGAACGGACACTTTTCACCAATGTGATCAATTTCCAAAATATAAAATAAAGTCCCACTCTCATTGAATATCCTGTTTCACTCGGAAATACTGTACATCATATTCCGGAAGTAAAATGGGTTGATAATGCTGTTTCATGTTGATTTAAAATTTTCTTGATAGCTGTAAAAAAAATAGTAACATTCATTAACAAATGGTTGATATTCACAGTAAATTCTCCCACGAGAACTTTTCTCTTCCTCAAAACTGTTATACTCACCTCTATGAAATTTCACTAGCACTGTTCCTCTACACAAGGCATGTTGTGTCACTGATGAAAAGTTGCATCATCCTTCATTTCTTCATATACTTACCAAACGGCAGCTTCCTGCAGTTCTTGCATTAAGGAAGGCATTTAATGAACAAGGACAGCTGGTGTTGATATTATTATTATTATTTTTTTAGATGAGTAATTCTTGGTGTTTGTTTGGACTTTAGGTCCGCGAGAAGCCAACTTCCGGCCTTTGTGCTGTACCTGAGAACAAAACCCTGGATTCGGACACGGAAGCCGAGCGAAGCCTGGTAGAGCGGATCAAATCCATCAAGCAGGAAAAGTATGTAGCTTCTTAGAAATACTGTTCACAAAACTCTTGAGTACTCTTTAAACTGAGCACAAACCCAGCCAAATTTTGTATTGTGACTATTAAATGCTTGTTTTTTTCATTGGATGGTGTTTGCGTTCTAGAGAGGACCTTGCCTGCCGGCTGCCTGAACTAGAACAGCCAGGTTCTGACCAGGAGAACCTTGACTCGGAAACATCGATCAGCTCTGAAAGCTTGTTGTATGAGAGAGCAGCCTGTTCGGACACAGAAGGTCAGTATTAAGGTGCAGACTCCCTCCGTTTTAGACCAGTCTTCTTCTCTTTCCTCTGCAGTAGTCAACCATGTGTGGGTCCTGTTGTGTGTGGCGCAGGTCTGGACGAGATGCTCCTGGTGCATTTAAAGAGGGTGGTGGTGCCATCCACTCTGTAACAGGTTGTTATTCGTCTTACCCGTGTGCTTGTTCATTAAAATGCATGTGCACGCTTGTGTTATGTGCATGGTTGGGGTCAGGGCTCTACATTAAACCTTTCCAGGTCTTGCGGACAAGTAATGGCTATGGTATACTTCGTTTCTCCACATGCTGTTCCGTCTTGTGCACTTTCTTTTGAACGCGAGCCCATATGGACATATTTGATGCATGATCTCTATGACTCCTTTGTAATGCTCTTTAGTACAGGCAATGGCAGGTGCATGTGCCTAAGACATGCAAAGATGCAGACTGTCCGCATGTCTAGATAACTAGGCTGCACACAGACAACCCGTGCATACTGTGATGGTGATGAAATTTGCATTGCACACTGTGCGCAAGATGTACCTGCACATGGAAAACTGAAGGATACTTTGGCCTTAAAACTGATTTACTTGTCTGAAAGCTTAAATCACTTTTCCACAAACTTTTAATTATAGCTTTAATATATTAATACCATCAACAAAATGGGACAAGGCATCAGAAATATGAAGTGAACTGGAAAAGATGCACATTTTGGACAACATGACCACCTGGTGAGAATATAGGGATAGTTTCCAGCCCAGATTAATGTTCCTTTGCGATTATTTTACTAAAGGTAAGTAGGCAAGGGACACTGATTATAATGTAGGGTGCTCAATTGTCCAATCAAACAACCTATTTTCACTTGTCTGAATTTCATCTCTGGTTGCCCTGGACAAGTGTTAATTTTGAGCCCTAGTTGCGGTCACAGAAGACCATGTTGTCTTTGATTATGACTTCAGTTGCATTGGGTTTCTCACTTCTCTTGTCTACTCTTGCTCTTTCTGGTTTCCTGCTTTGGGGTTGATTTGTTCTGTCTCCTGTCGTAGGACAAACAATGGTTTTGCCAAGATTATCCAATCCACCTTGCCTTCCTAAGTCTGTCATTCTGGTCCCGGGAGGCAGCACACGGCCTCACGGCCCCTTTCTCCCTTCACTGTCTTCTCCCAGGCTTCAGCTTCTGCGTCGCCACCCCATCATCCCCAGAACGGTCAAACTGCCGCCAGGAGTCCTCTGCCACCCGGCTGTACAGTCCCTCCCTCCCCGCAAAGCCCAGTCCCTGACCCTCATCCAACGCCGCGAGCAACCCGGCCGCCGCAAAGACAGCATCCAGTCCCTCTACATCACAGCTGGAGCAGACCTCCTCTTCCCGTCCTCAACTGCAACCTCAGCTGTCTCCGGCACACAGGAGCTCCAGACCTCCGGCAACATCTCCAGACGCTTCTCGGACCCAGACGTTGCTTTTGTAAAAGACGAGGTTTGAGTTTCCAAGATGCCTGCTCTCGAAAGGATGATATGATCGGTTGCCGTCATTGCCATTTGCTGCGGTCAGTGACTGATGAAGAGAATTGTCTCACGTAGCACTTTTCCATACTAATAATATATTGAGTTTTTTAAGAGACCTTTTTAAGAATTTGTCCCACAGACAGGCATTGACATGCATCATGTTTAATGCTTTATTTTATTTTTTGTGTAAAGAAAAACAGAATCTTGCACCTTCAGTCGCTTTCACAAACAAACAAATTTCCACCTTACCTGCATCAAAGAAAAATGCATTTGTGGACAGGTATATTTGTACAAGCAGGCAATTTGAATTTCTACAAAAAAAATTGGTGGACAAGTTATTACTACAAAGGAAAGCAGCACTTGCCACTTTCCTCTTGGACAAAATTCCAGCCTTGACAAGGGGTGTGCCATAACCAACTGGAATTTTCCAGAATAACGCAGTCCTGTTTTTGATTTCACCTGAAGTTTCATGCTTTGGCAAGCAGTATGACACTTTGAATTTGTGTGGATGTCTATTGAGAACAGAATTGTGTAGGGTTCAATACAGTTAGTGGCCAAGCCATTGTGTTTAATACTAATGTCAAGTGTTATGACTGTTGTTGTATGTTGTCATGTTTGAAAAGTAAGAACTGAATGCTGGCTGGATGAGTATGATGTAAATTATTACGTTTTGCATCACTAGGACTGTACGTGTTTGGTAGTATTGCTGTTTTCAAGTCCTCAATTATACATTTTTCCTACCAGTTATTTTCTTACAATACAGTTTGTACTGGCCGCAAACCTGTATGTGTGTTGTTGTGTTTTGAGTGTTTCCTATAATTCTCTGGGGTTTACTTTTTGCTTGAGGTTCTATCAGCCATCTCCCAAAACTTTACATCTCTGCATGACAAGATGACTCGAGTCCTTCATTAGTCGTGCTCTGCCTGTTCATAATCCTAAATATCGCCATTTAAATAAATGAACACAGAAACCCCTTAATCATTATAGCCTTCATATTTATCATGTTTTATTAAGAAATACTTAACTGAAAATTTCATTTATTGTTACCTTTTATTAATGGACAATTCAGTCTGTAGTGTGAAGAATGTATATACAAGCACGGCACATAATATACAAGCAACAACCACAAATTTCACATAAAAGTGCAATCTAAAGTTGGACTGAAATATGCTTATTCAAGGCTAACTTTCAGCAATATTTATGATACCATTGATGTCAGATTTTACTGTGGATTTTATGTTATCGAAACAATTTTTGAGAAATGGGATGCACTTGCATGACTTCAAAATAGTTGCCGGGGCGTTACCAAGATGGCCACTGTGTGAACTTCTTGCATCCACAGGACTTGATTGATTGAGGTATCACTTTTAGTAGTCAAGCTTCATGTAATTGGTATCATTGGAAAACGATACTGTACTTTATAATGTTCTGAGGCCTAAAGCATGTAAATATCATATTGGATATCACCCATAACAAAATCTGAGAATTTCTATATTGGTGAATCCCAAGCCAGACTAGTGCCATTTTCAGTCCTCAACTGGGGCTCAAAGTTCTGGTTCTGTAGATTTTGGTATCAGTTATAGATGCCTCTCGCTCTGTACTTCATGTGCAATGGAGTGACCAGAAAGACCCATTCAAACAAAGCATAGAATTAATCCAAATACAGGAATTAGGAAATGTAGAGACTTTCCCAGTCTTGCTTTCGTACCGTGGCTTCTTACTTGAGCTGCTGTGTGTTTTGTGAATGATCTTTCTGTTAAGGCAAACCCACAAAAAACAGTTAATGAAAAACAAGCAGTACGACCATAAAAGTACTTATTATGTTGTGGTCAAGATTAAAGTAATAGTTGACCTAAAAAAGACAATTCTGTCACTATTTACTAATCACTTAGCACACTATCCATTTTATTTTGATATTTATATTGTGCTTATTGCCATATTGTGGAACTTGACAGCATCGGTCTCCATCCACTTCAAATAGAAAACAGACATTTGGCTATGGAAAAACATGAAGGTGAGCAAATTATGACAGAATCTTAATTTTGGGAGTGCAATTGCACCTTCGGCAAGTCAGTTTAGCGGGGCTAATGTGCAAAAATAATTTAGCAGAATATTGTCATGTCATGTATGGAGTTCCAGGAGTTGATACCTTTGACAACCAGTTGTACACTTTGAAAAACTCCTGCATCTGGGACAAAACAGAGATACATTCCTCCATCAGAGCGTTGAAGATCGGTGAGTATAAGAGAGAAATCGCCTTTCTTGCACTCTTTAGGTAAAACTGTGGCTCTGATTTTGTACGCTGGGTCCTGTTCTTGTACAGAAACCCGACCGTGGATAATATCATAGACATTTCTGGTGTCTTTGTGCCTCCAGTGTACTGTTAACTGTTGTTCTTCAAGTGCAATGCTTTTGTGACTGCACGGCAAGATGATGGAGTCTCCTTCAACGCCTTCAATTAAATTGTGTAGAGAGGCTAGAAAACAACACGTCAACGTTGTTACTTTAAAAATAAAAAATAGCTAACCTTTATGTACAGTGTGGTCCAAAAATCTGACACCACTTCAAAACTGAATTAAAACCTGAAAAAATTGTAAAAAAAAAAACTATTTCCAGGTCAGCAGTCAAATGTAAGGAAATGTGTGACATTGCTTTTGTACAGATGGTCAGATTTTCTTGCTTCTCCTGAGCAAGAAACCCATAAGTGTCATTTTAGATTTTTTTTTTTCCCATTTTAACTTTTTTTTTTCTCTAAAGTTTGCTGATAATATAATTTGTGTTTATCTTTAATATTTTTTTTTTTTTAAATGAGTGTAAAATGTTTTCACTAGTGATCTCAGACTTTTATCCCAATGTAATTGCTCTTTTCTTACCTGTATCTATTAACAGTACCAACACATAGATGAAATAGTACCTGTAAACAGTGGGAGAAACATGCAAATTTATTAAAAGCAATCATAAAATTATAATTAATTGGGGGGGATTTAACCTTTGTGCTACCTTCGGGACATTTTTGTTTGTTTCGATCATTTTGTCTGTTAATGCCAACAACATAAAGTTTGCCACAGGTGTGTATTTTTGGGAGAATTTTGATATGTCAATGTCAGTTCCTATAATACATCTATAATACACTGTGTACACAAAATAGTTACACTCAGGACCTTCAGGACAAAAATGTCCCCATTGAAACCCATTAAAACTGCAATATTTGATCCCAGTGCCATTAAAGCATAAAATCATGAATTCTATGATATTATGCTTTCATTCTGGAGCCCTGGCTTCAAAATTTACATTTTTAATATTTTCCACCAGATGGCGCCATTTTTCTCATGTTTGGATGTTCATGTTCATGTATGGAGCAAATACATGCTTTTTACCTATTTTCTGTTTGCTGTATTATAGAGCACTGCAAGCCTGAATAAATGATGCAGCTAAAATTGTGTGTGTGTGTGTGTGTGTGTGTGTAAGTAAAAAACAACAGTGGCATTATGTAAACAAATTGGCATTTAAAGGGTTAAAATCCTGAAAATGAATGAATAGTTTGGTAGTTATGATCAGGACTGATGTTGGTTAAAGCAAGTGAAATTGGAAAATAATATTAATATATAATATTTTTGTGGCAATTGTTTTTTTTTTTTTTAACGCTGATATTTTTGCCCTCTAAGGTCCTGAGTGTGAGTTTTTGTTTTTTTAATCTGACACTGCACAAAAAATAATAATGCATCAAAATCAACGTTGTTGCTAATCATTGACATATCCCAGACTGTGAAAAATAAATAATTCTCCTTAGCATTTAGTATATGGAAAATAATTCATAATTTATTGTTTCATAAAAAATTAAAATAAAAAAACAACAGCTGCATTATGTAAACAAACTGGCATTTAAAGGGTTAAAATCCTGAAAATGAATATTTGGTAGTTATGATCAGGACTGATGTTGGTTAAAATTAACTCATTGAAAGTGGAAAATAATAATAATATATATTATTATTATGGTAGTTTTTTGACGCTGACATTTTTGTCCTGTAAGGACATCTGAGTAACTTTTTTAAATTGACGCACAAGGATTAATTCCGAATCAGTTTGCGTTTCCGGTCTCCCGTGTTCGGATGCTGTGATGACGCGTTTCAGTCTTATTTATCAGCGTAAATATCGCAAAAAAAATTATATTGTATTTTTTATTATTTTTTTTTTATTTTTTTTAATATGTGTAAATTTATAACATTGTGCTTTGTGTTATATTACCCAGGAATTCGTTTACAAAAAATGAATTACCACAGCTGTGAGGAGGTTTCGATTTCAGAGAGTGACAGTAAATGTGTCGTCATCTCCCATCTGACTCTTAATCCACCGCTCTCTATTTTTAACACTTCTGGAAAGTCATTCAAATGTTAGAGTGGATTTTTTTCTTTTGCTCTTGAAGCAAATGGATAAGTGAAAATAATATTTGCTGTGATCTCTCATTTATCGCTGTCGAAGTTTACCTGCAATTGTTTACTTCCGCATTCCAAACCCGGAGTGTGACAAGCGGATCCGCCCCTTCAGTACTTGATTGGCTAATCTCGCCAATACAAACGTCAATGATTGGTCGGTGTTCATTTGAAAAGTGCACGTTCAGTTTATGTATTAACCGACAGCTCTAGCACTCGAATGAATTAAATCCATACATCACGCTGGCCATGGCGATATAAGTTATGTGGCAAATAAAATGTATTTGTATGTCGTTCGTCACCAGTGCAGCACTTTTATGTCTTGTTCACAGTTTCATTCAAAAGTCTTTAGTGAGAATACACACACTTCAAGCAACTTTTTACCACACATACAATGGCTTGTGAATTGAAACTGGACATTAAGCAACATTTTTAAATTATTTAATATAACCGCTGTTTCTGACTATCTCACATTTCTAATTCAACCATACATTGTTACACGTTGAATAACTGACTGTAACCCGCACATGAACTTAAATCCCTAATGTAATGCCATTCATATATTAAATCCAATGCATGGAATACATGCATGCATCATGCAGAACAAAAGACAATAAACTTTCAAAATATACAAGTACACTGTAAATTGGAAATTGTTTAGATATAAAATACAAAATCAATATTGTGCAGTTTAAATTGACAAAGGCATGCAAATAAGGGAGAATAAAGGTGCATCTTACCATCGGTAACTGTAGTTCGTATGAACTTCAGTCTCAGAATAAAAAGCAGACATGATAAACATTGAGACTTGAACTTCAAATTTTTGAAAAAGGCTCCAGACTGACTTTTTAAAGGGGAAAGTTGAACAGGAGGAGTTATAGATCCACCAATCTGATCATCTGTGGGTGTCTCATAACCGTATCTATTGTTTTGTTTTAAACTTGAGCCCTATGGTGTTTACACTAGAGCCGTTGAAAAAGAGAGTTGGATAACGGCCATAGACTTCTATTGTAATTGGAGAATTACAGCAAGGTTGTTCTTTGGTTAATTCAGCAATTACACACGTTGTTTATCAGACAGTGCATCAGTGACAGGTGATAAATGTGTGCAGCATAAATGTGGATGATCATTGTAAAAAGAAAGTATAACTGTAGATAGCTAATTACTTTACATATTTTTCTTTTGAAGAGCTGACATGTGAACCCATAGGAGGCTGACTTTGATGACCTAGTATACCAGTTATCTACAAATGATATAAAAAGCAAAAAGGTATGTAATTGTCAGAAACAGCTCTCTGTATCCTCCAAAATAATCATAGAGTTGAATCAACGCCTCTAAACAACAAAAAGTGAACATTATAACCTTCATGAAGGTAGGATTTATTGCAGGACTGAGACTGTATTAGGCTATGTTCAGTCTGCCACTAAAAATCAGATTTTTTGCATATCCAGATGAGCTTTTGATAGTCTGGACAGCAAAAAAACCACATGAAATCAGATTTTTCCAAATCTGATTCAAACCACATCGGGAGGTGGTTACCAAACGTCATCACCAAAGCAACCCATGCAGATAGGTTGGTTATGTCTGAACGCGAAAATCTGATTTGATCACTTGCAGTTAATAGTGCGGACAGTCTGCATGAAAAGATCTGATTTGAGAAAAAATTTGATTTGCCTGCAGTCTGAACATAGTTGTAGTTATGTGTAACTGATAAACTGGCAGCTGTATATATGCTTATAGGCTTCATAGAAATACCAAAATTGTATTTTGTAAGAGTAGTGTAGTGTAAATACCATCATACCCCACCAACAATAACCCAGACAAGCTCTTTTCTACATTTTTGCAAACATGTAAATAGTGTACATGGGACATACAATGAATCTGAACTACAGATGCATTTACACATCTTTGCTTTCAGCTACTGATCTTCACTGTGTGTGAGTGAGTGTGTGTGTGTCTGAGTGAGTGAGTGTGTGAATGAGTGAGTGTGTGAGTGTGTGTGTGTGTCTGAGTGAATGTGTGAGTGTGTGTGTGTGTGTGTGTGTGTGTGAATGTGTGTCTGAGTGAATGAGTGAGTGAGTGTGTGTATGTGAGTGAGTGTGTGTGTGAGTGTGTGTGTGTATGTATGTGAGTGTGTGTGTGTGTGTATGTATGTGAGTGAGTGTGTGTGTGTGTGTATGTATGTGAGTGAGTGTGTGTGTGTGTATGTATGTGAGTGAGTGTGTATGTGTGTGAGTGAGTGTGTGTGTGAATGAGTGTATGTGTGTGAATGAGAGTGTGTGAGAGTGAATGAGTGTATGTGTGTGAATGAGTGTATGTGTGTGAGTGAGTGTGTGAATGAGTGAGTGTGTGTGTGAATGAGTGAGTGTGTGTGAATGAGTGAGTGTGAGTGTGAATGAGTGTATGTGTGTGAATGAGTGTATGTGTGTGAATGAGTGTGTGTGTGAATGAGTGTGTGTGTGAATGAGTGAGTGTGTGTGTGAATGAGTGAGTGTGTATGTGTGTGAATGAGTGAGTGAGTGAGTGTGTGTGTGTGTGTGAATGAGTGTGTGTGAGTGAGTGAGTGACTGTGTGTGTGAATAAGTGAGTGTGTGTGTGTGTGAATGAGTGTGTGTGAGAGTGAGTGAGTGTGTGTGAATGAATGAGTGTGTGTATGATTGAGTGAGTGTGTGTGAATGAATGAGTGTGTATATGTGTGTGTGCGGGTTTAAGTGGTTTACGAGGACTTTTTTTTAGGTTACAAACTGGTAATTACAAGGGTATTACGCTATAACTGTGGTTTATGAGGACATCTCTAGTGTCCCCATAATTCAAATCACTTAAAAAACATACTAAATGTTGTTTTATTGAAAATGTAAAAATGCAGAGAGTTTTTTGTGAGGGTTAGGTTTAGGGGTAAACAATTGTTGGAAATATTACTCATGTCATGCACAAAGTAGATGTTCTAAACGACTTGCCAAAACTATAGTTTGCTAATATGAAATCTGTGAAGTGGTTAAAAAATGAGTTTTAATGACTTCAACCTAAGTGTATGTAAACTTCTGACTTCAACTGTAGAAAAATGGCTACCGAGACTGCACGGCCTTGTGGTGGGACCAGGTATAGGGAGAGAACACTTGTTACTGAAAACAACCAAGGCATATGGAATATATTCACTCTCCCTTGCATTCAAAACAGCCTCTTAGGCCAGCTGCTTGTGCATAAGCACAGAACTGAAGTCATATTTTTAACAGTTGTTAGATAGAATACAGTGATGAATTTAAGCTGCACAACTCAAGAGTGCAGCCTAAAGAGAACATTACAGTGTGCTTATTGGACCAACATCACTTACAGGTGCATCTCAATAAATTAGAATGTCGTGGAAAAGTTCATTTATTTCAGTAATTCAACTCAAATTGTGAAACTCGTGTATTAAATAAATTCAATGCACACAGACTGAAGTAGTTTAAGTCTTTGGTTCTTTTAATTGTGATGATTTTGGCTCACATTTAACAAAAACCCACCAATTCACTATCTCAAAAAATTAGAATATGGTGACATGCCAATCAGCTAATCAACTCAAAACACCTGCAAAGGTTTCCCGAGCCTTCAAAATGGTCTCTCAGTTTGGTTCACTAGGCTACACAATCATGGGGAAGACTGCTGATCTGACAGTTGTCCAGAAGACAATCACTGACACCCTTCACAAGGAGGGTAAGCCACAAACATTCATTGCCAAAGAAGCTGGCTGTTCACAGAATGCTGTATCCGAGCATGTTAACAGAAAGTTGAGTGGAAGGAAAAAGTGTGGAAGAAAAAGATGCACAACCAACCGAGAGAACCGCAGCCTTATGAGGATTGTCAAGCAAAATCGATTCAAGAATTTGGGTGAACTTCACAAGGAATGGACTGAGGCTGGGGTCAAGGCATCAAGAGCCACCACACACAGACATGTCAAGGAATTTGGCTACAGTTGTCGTATTCCTCTTGTTAAGCCACTCCTGAACCACAGACAACGTCAGAGGCATCTTACCTGGGCTAAGGAGAAGAACTGGACTGTTGCCCAGTGGTCCAAAGTCCTCTTTTCAGATGAGAGCAAGTTTTGTATTTCATTTGGAAACCAAGGTCCTAGAGTCTGGAGGAAGGGTGAAGAAGCTCATAACCCAAGTTGCTTGAAGTCCAATGTTAAGTTTCCACAGTCTGTGATGATTTGGGGTGCAATGTCATCTGCTGGTGTTGGTCCATTGTGTTTTTTGAAAACCAAAGTCACTGCACCCGTTTACCAAGACATTTTGGAGCACTTCATGCTTCCTTCTGCTGACCAGCTTTTTAAAGATGCTGATTTCATTTTCCAGCAGGATTTGGCACCTGCCCACACTTCCAAAAGCACCAAAAGTTGGTTAAATGACCATGGTGTTGGTGTGCTTGACAGGCCAGCAAACTCACCAGACCTGAACCCCATAGAGAATCTATGGGGTATTGTCAAGAGGAAAATGAGAAACAAGAGACCAAAAAATGCAGATGAGCTGAAGGCCACTGTCAAAGAAACCTGGGCTTCCATACCACCACAGCAGTGCCACAAACTGATCGCCTCCATGCCACGCCGAATTGAGGCAGTAATTAAAGCAAAAGGAGCCCCTACCAAGTATTGAGTACATATACAGTAAATGAACATACTTTCCAGAAGGCCAACAATTCACTAAAAATGTTTTTTTTATTGGTCTTATGATGTATTCTAATTTTTTGAGATAGTGAATTGGTGGGTTTTTGTTAAATGTGAGCCAAAATCATCACAATTAAAAGAACCAAAGACTTAAACTACTTCAGTCTGTGTGCATTGATTTATTTAATACACAAGTTTCACAATTTGAGTTGAATTACTGAAATAAATGAACTTTTCCACAACATTCTAATTTATTGAGATGCACCTGTAAGTATTTTTTGGATGATCTTAAGACAACACATATTTTTTTCTACCTCTTTTAGGAGGTGATAGAGAAGTCTAAAGCAAGAGATATCCCTATAGTCATTGATGCAGTAAGTCTCAAGTTCCAGCTGTTGAACAGATGGGATTTTCTTATTTCTTTCTTTTATTTAATACAGGCAAATAATACAACATAACCACACACACCTCAACACACATCAGACTGGTCCGTTATTATAAGCAGGTTCTGCTGTTTATGAAGGAGATTAAAATCCCTGGGGCTCATTAATACTTTCCTTATTCTCTTAAACGAAAGTGGCTTTTGTGTTTGTGGTTTCAAGAGGACGGCTTATGAGTGGAGAGTGGAGTGATGACCAGGCTGGTGGAGCTTGCCATTCCTGTAAGCGGTGGAGTGATCAAGAAGCTGGTTAGTGGGGCTATTGGAATGGAGTATTTTCACAGTGTAGTATTAGTACTTTAGTACTTAAGTAAAAGATCTGAATACATCTTCCACCACTGTCTGCTTCTGGCAGTGGAATGCCCTCACCCAAAAATTCAAGTAACTGTAGCATTACTTGATAGTAGCTTACATGACTGTAGCATGTTTTTGCTATCATTGTATGGATAAGAATTTGACTCTGTGGTTCTTGCAAGTGTGTCTGGAGATGTTATGAGCAGTCATCACTCAGTGAAGTTTACTGAGCGCTCATGACCAGGTGTCCAGGTCTCCTTTTCTTCCTGCTGTTGCGGTGAAAGAATGCAATGGCTATTTTGAACATTTTATGCCTTTCCTAGCCTGCTTTCTGCCATCTTTCTCTCCCTGTAGGACGTCAAATGAGTTTCTATGAAGACTGAACTCATTCAAGGAAAAACGTATCTACCCTCTCCATGGATGTATTATATAATAAAAAATAAAAAAATGTTGAATGCAGTTGGTTGCCTTGCTTATTTTGCACAACTGACCAAACTTCTTTCTTGGGTTAAATTGAGCATTTGTTTACATTCATTGATAGTCACATGTTGTGCATGCTTATGTGAATGTCTAAACATAAGTTAACATTATGATGTAATTATGAACATAGAAGCATGAGAAAAATATTAATACATACATACTGTAAATGTATTTATACGTTATGGGAGCAATCCCTCTTCCTTCCAAAATTAAACAGAAAAACTGATTAATGCTGTCTCTTCATCACTCCCCAGAAAAAATGCTACTATAAATGTAGTCAACGTAGTAAATCAATGCACATTATGCGATAATATTTGCCGAAAATTGCTGCAAATTTAGTTGCTGATGCTGTCTGTCCCACTTAAACCCATTTAAACAGGCTGACAGCGTGGTTTGGAACTATTGAGAGCTACATGATCCACATGACCGCATGGCGGCGAGTTCAAATAGTGTCGCAACTCTCTTTTTCAACGGCTCTGGTTTACACTTGTATGAATGTTTTAAGCAGAAATCACGTGACTGGTAATTACAGGTAAGGAACAAGCATGTGTTAAAGAAAATATTTTTGGGGTTTTTGAGTGATAAGGTTAGGCAGGCTAGATTTGTGTACATTGATTACACATACTGGCTTTGTAGGAGCCGCTGGAGCCCCCCTTTACATGGCGCCCCAATGCGTTGCATACCTTGCATGTGGTTTTTGCGGCACTGACTGTATGTATGAATATACACTCACCGAGCACTTTATTAGGAATGGAACACCTGTATACCTACTTATTCATGTGATTATCTAATCAGCCAATCGTGTGGCAGCATTACAATGCAGATATGGGTCAGGAGCTTCAGTTAATGTTCACATCAACCATCAGAATGGGGAAAAAATGTGATCTCAGTGATTTCAACCGCAGCATGATTGTTGGTCCCAGATGGGCTGGTTTGAGTATTTCTAAAACTCGAGTATTCCAAACAAGGATTTGAACTCAAACCTGGAAGTTTTAGGATTTAAAAAAATTTCATAAATGTTTGATTTGATATCCAATATTTGAAATGTAAAAATCTGTATAATCAACTAAATAACATTGCAAGCAATACTGTTACAGTTGAGAGCTCAAAAGTCTTGAGCTGCACTTGGATCCACAGATTTCACCAGACAGTTTTTATTATTAAATTGTTTAAAAATTTATTCATTGTGTAATTTAAATATGCTTTAAAAAATGCATTCTCTCACTTTCTTTAAACAGATATTTAACTCAGCATAGCTTAAAGTCAGCATGAAATGAAAATTCACCCTATCTATTTTCTAAATGCATGTTATTGATCTTATTTTGTTTTCTTTTGACCTTGTAATCTTTAATCAAAATA
This sequence comes from Myxocyprinus asiaticus, assembly GCF_019703515.2. NCBI lineage: Eukaryota > Metazoa > Chordata > Actinopteri > Cypriniformes > Catostomidae > Myxocyprinus > Myxocyprinus asiaticus. Next base: position 23,827,377 of record NC_059393.1, read on the forward strand.
TAATAACTCCATCTTGACATGTGCAGGACTTCTCCTGTTATTTAGTCCACTTAAGCCCCGCCCCTTTCTTATAAATACCACAACCTTGCGTAGAGTTGAACGAAACATCAGTCGCTGGTTGGGAAATATAGCAAGGTGTATTTTCATCTGTTTTCCTTCAAAACTATCGTTCCTTAACCCAAACTTCCTTAGTTACGGGTCAGCTGGTTTGAATTTACATCTCGAATGAGTTGGAATAACGTTGAATTCGTGGCTGTGTTCGAGATATTTCACGCCTGAATTGCTGAGATGATCACTAATGAATACAACACTTCAGATGACTCTGGAGTTTATATTTTTGAATGCAGTTATCTTGGGATGCACAGCACGAGTTGTGTTTTTCCTTTATATTTAGTGTATTGTGATTAAAAATGTTAAAATATGATTATCTTTTACTCGATTTTCTATGGCTAAAGCCTCTTCTTAAGCAAAGACCGTGATGTGCTCGTGTGTTTATGTTGTCAGTTTGATCATAATTGTGTTCAGATCGCTGATCAATTCACCGATAACCAGCTCTGACTCGAGCAGCATGGTGGTAGGGGTGTGTGTGTCCGCTGCAAACTCACATTCATATCTGCCTCCGTTCCGCTATGCACCACCAATATTTTCACAATCCAATCAATAACCAATGGATAAACTGAAATCCCCGCCCTACATTTTTCTTATTTGATAAGCTCGGAAATACATCACAATACGGAAGTATTTAAACACAATGTCCATTTCATGCCGACTTTAACTTAGCATAAACTTAACACCATCTATCCCCTAGAGGGCAGTAATTATCAGACATCAATATGATTTAGAACTGCATCCAGGGCCCCAAGAAGTCCCAAAATCAGTCACTTTGAATTCAGCGCACACTGTGCTCAGAATTCATCATTAAACAATCACATTTACCTGTTCTTACTGTCAGTTCATATGTAGACAGACATGCATGACATTTCTCATAAGATATTTTTATATTCATTTTAAGTTATATTTAAAATGTAAAGCCATCAAGTTCCATTGAACGTATGGATAAAAAAATATAGCCTAGCTTGAATGCAATTGAAGTCGCTTTGGATAAAACCAAATCCCAAATGACTAAGAATTTAGTCCAAAAATGTTCTGAATTAACCACCATCTCTTCAAATGTAGAAATAATGCATGTTTACATTGCCTTCCATCTTGCGTAACGTACTTTACACAACAAATAATGTCTGAAAAACGTTGTAATGTTTTATGACACTTTAAAGCTTGCAGTTCAAAAATGACTGTCATACTGATAGTGTTACATCTGCATCAGGTAATGCAAAATATAATGTAACATCTGAAAGCTAATATTTACAAGGATAGAAAAGATCAAGGTTGATCAGTGCAAACTGCATCATGTTCCATCAGTGTACAATAAATTATACATGTTCATGGCAAATCAAAACATTCCTATGTTTCACAGGTACACAGTACAGGTGTTGATTTTTAGTTTCTTATACAAGTATAAATACAGTATGTTGTAATTTCATATGGGGGCAATGTTCATTATACAGCCACAACATTAAAACCACTGACAGGTGAATTGAATAACATTGATTATCTCATTACAATGGCACCTGTGAAGGGTTGGGATATATGAGGCAGCAAGTGAACAGTCAGTTCTTGAATTTCATGTGTTGGAAGCAGGAAAAATGGGCAAGCGTAAGGATCTGAGCAACTTTGACAGGGGCCAAATTGTGATGGCTAGAAGATTGGGTCAGAGCATCTCCAAAATGGCAGGTCTTGTGGGGTGTTTCCGGTATGCAGTGGCTAGTACCTACCAAAAGTTGTAGAAGGAAGGACAACAGGTGAACCAATGGGTGCCCAAGGCTCATTGATGCACGTGGGGAACGAAGGCTAGCCCATCTGGTCCGATCCCACAGAAGAGCTGCTGTAGCGCTAATTGCTGAAAAACTTAATTCTGGCCATAATAGAAAGGCGTCAGAACACACAGTGCATTGCAGCTTGCTGCGTATGGGGCTGCGTAGCCGCAGACCGATCTGAGTGCCCATGCTGACCCCTGTCCATCGCTGAAAGCGCCTACAATGGGCACGTGAGCGTCAGAACTGAACCATCAAGCAATGGAAGAAGGTGGCCTGGTCTGATGAATCACGCTTTCTTTTAGATCATGTGCACGGCAGGGTGCGTGCGCATCGTTTACCTGGGGAAGAGATGGCAGCAGGATGCACCATGGGAAGAAGGCAGGCCAGCACCGATAGCACTTTTTCTCTTCCGATCCGATATCGGAAATCTCAGTATCGGCCGATCCCGATCCGATACCAGTGTTGTTTTTTTGCATAATCAGTTTAGAATATCTTTACATTATTGTGTGGAACTAATTGGGAGTACTCTTTAATATGTAAAGAAACACAAACCTCTAACTACACATTATTTCAATATAAATGTACAGCTTATTAAGAAACACTTTATTATTAACTAGTATACTGGATAATGTAGCAGCAAAATTAACAGTAATTCCAGTCTTCATGTCTTCAGTAGAAAAGAAGCCGTTTTTTTTTTTTTTTGCAAAATATTTTCAACTTGAATTTGGACTTTAAAGGATTCAGATCTCTTTTTTGTTCAATTTAGTTGTAAGACATCAGTCCACTTCAGTCACAAAATTATTTTTTGGAACCCATTCAACTTAAATATTATAATAGTAATATATAGTAATATATCTCAATCGTGCACCTTTTGTCACGGATCCACCGGTCTCTCTCTCTCTCTTTCTTCCTCACTGCCTCGCTCGCTCACTCTCCCCTGAGTTCTGATTACACGCACCTGCATATCATTAGTGGCTAATCAAGGACTGCATATATACCCCGCTTTCACACACACTCTTTGTCTATTCTCATCGATAGTATCTCTGAGACCCCAGACCTTTCTACTATGTCAAACATACCTGTGTCTTCATTATTGCCCGCAAGTATCATAAGACTGTGGTGAGTTATCTGTTCATCGTGTCTATACCCTGTCTGGATATTACTCACCTGCTGTTTGCCACCTGCTGAATTTACACAATGTTTACATCACTGTTTCAATCATCTGTTCAATAAACCCTGCTACTGAGTTCATATCTCTGCCTCCATGACACCTTTAACTTTTAAACACTCATGCTTTTACTTTGACATTCTGAACTCTCCAGGAACTCCTGTATGTGTCCCGTTTGTAGGAATGTTCACAGTAGTTTAATTTGATGCTTATTCAAATTCTGGTAAAAAGGCACCTCCAGTGCCATTCTAAATGCATATTATAAGTGAACCGAACTATTGAGCATCTACATCCGAGATGTTGTTCGTGAGTAGCGTTCAAATATTGCGCACCGCTGTGAACGCTAAAAATAGGCGTGCGTGTGTGTAAACAGCAGCGCCATTCAAAAACGCGCTGGAGCTGCGTGTGCATTTTATATATTTACTTATTAAACACAGCCTTTTGTGAGTCACAGAGCTATCACACGTCTTATGGTGGCTTTGAATAAAATGCACAAGTCATATGAACTACTTAAATGGTGTTTTTATGGTTCTTTTGTAATTTTTAAGCTTGACATTAACGAACATGACTAACACACAGTATCGGATTTGGATCGGGCTCGTCGGATCGATACCCGATCCGTTTAAAAACGTCAGTCAAACTGATCCAGGTATCGGATCAGTGCATCCCTAGTGTGATGCTCTGGGCAATATTCTGCTGGGAAACCTTGGGTCCTGGCATTCATGTGGATGTTACTTAGACACGTACCACCTACCTAAAGAGTGTTGCAGACCACGAACACCCCTTCATGGCAATGGTATTCTCTGATGGCAGTGGCCTCTTTCAGCAGGATAATGCACCCAGCCACACTGCAAAAATTGTTCAGGAATGGTTTGAGGAACATGACAAAGAGTTCAAGGTGTTGAATGAATGAATGTTACATTTATATAGCGCTTTTATGACACTACACTCAAAGCGCTTTACACAGTGAATAGGGGACTCTCCTCAGCCACAACCAGTGTGCAGCATCCAATGGATGATGTTGACTTGGCCTTCAAATTCTCCAGATCTCAATCTGATTGAGCATATATGAGATGTGCTGGACCAACAAGTCCGATCCATGGAGGAACCACCTCGCAACTTACAGGAATTAAAGGATCTGCTGCTAACGTCTTGGTGCCAGATACCACAGGACACCTTCAGAGGTCTTGTGGAGTCCATGCCTCGAAGGGTCACAGCTGTTTTAGCGGCACGAGGGGGACCTACATGATGTTAGGCAGGCGGTTTTAATGTTGTGGCTGTTCGGTGTAAGTCTCTATACATTAGTGTTGTCAGGCGTCTCTCATCAGATGCAAGTTTATATCCTCCGACTCATCATCTCTGTTTTCTATTGATTCAGTATGAAAATAAAAATGAAAAAAATCAGAAAATCAATGTTAGTGTTACATCAATTGTTTAAGCTAGATTTACACAAATATCAATAAGGTTCAGAAAATATGCTGAAAATATCAAAAACTTCAAAATATATTGATATAAACAAACATTAAGACTTCAGCTACTCACCACTGACAGTAACAATGAATGCCTTGGAGATCTTATTTCTGCTGTCAGTGATTTCTAGTTTGTAAACTCCAGTGTCTGTGGTTCTAGTGTTTGTGATGATGAGATCTCCAGTCTGATGGTCCAGCTGCAGTCTTGCTCTGTATGTCCTAACACCACCATTTGATGGTTCCTTGTTGTTCGTTTTATTCATTCTAGCTAGAAGAATGAATGGGTCAGAGGAGTTACCCAGCTCTACCATCTTCCACTGTATCAGACCACATGTTTGTACTTCGGTAACACCAGTGTCTAATTTGACAGAATTTCCAGTCTTTACTTTTATAGTTTTCACTCCATCTTGAATTGTCTTCATTTCATTTGTTTCAGCCCTAGACACACCTGGAGAACAAACAGAAACAGTTACTCAGAGAGGCCACAAAGGTACACTGCTTTATCACCGTCTTGATCATATTGTATACTGCAGGGCTGGTGGACGGAGATAGTATAAGAATTTGCCAATGAGTCGAGACATGTACCTCTGTTTGTGTGATTTTCTTTCTAGCACCACCCTTCAGTCTAACAATATGTTTGTTTGGGTTTTTGGCGAAAGGTCAACTTCGTGTGTTGATAAATGTACCAACCAATAAGATACAAGTTGTTGAGTAAAATGTGAACAATTCCTCAATCAGGGGGTTCCCAAATTTTAACTGAAGATCCCTAACGATTTTTAGAATCGTAGACTTTCAATAAAGATTTCACAACATCGTTTTCTAAATATATTTTAAAGTAATATATTACTTTACGTAACTAGCACCCGCCACCCCCAAAATACGACGAGGCTGAAACCAGTTCGCAAGTTCCTCGTCCAAATATATCTCATGCACGCTTAATTTTGCTCATCTACCCGCAACAGGCGGACGACCTGTAAGACATCTCGGAGTGACACATGACAAGAAATGCTGTTAAACACAAAGACGTGTTTGAAGGAACACACTTAAATATATTTAAATTCACCTGATTCGCTGTTTGTTCAGAGGTGTGTCATGTGGAACAAGCGCATGTAAGAGTTTTCACTCATTTTCTCTGTTTCATTCGTCTGAACTGTTTGCGAGAATAATGTCGTCTATGAGAATGCTGCAAATCATCTCGGAACATCTCAGGAGGTGCTGTGAGTTTAGTTCACGTTGTTTCCACGTGGTTGGCATGCATTGTGAACGCAACTCTGCAGGTTCAGTAATATATATTTGTATTAAAGAAACAAAGACGAAAGTGCTTAAATCATAAAGCATTATTTTGGGAACACAAGGGAATTCATTAGGCGTTATTATTATGATTATTATTATCTTAACATTAATAATTGTATTTAGTTTTTAATCTGTAGGGTATTCATAATTTTCCACCTGTTGTTGTTGATGGATGCTTGCATGATGGCAAATGGAGCCATTGGAGGCAGTAAATGTTTGGATTTGGGGAGGGGACTATCTCTTTGATAAAAAAAGCTGTTTGAAAACAATGTTTATTTCTGCAATTCCATTCGGTGGTGTTAGCGGTGCAGAAATTACTCACTTCAGTTTAAGTGCTCAGGGCAAGTGCAAAGTGTGACTTACCATCTGAAACAGTAACTGTGAAAATCCTTGTATTTATGCCATAGCCACTTAAGATATTTAGTTCATAAAGTCCAGCATCTGTGGTTCTCATGTTTGTTATGGTGAGATCTCCAGTCTGGTCGTTCAACTGAATTCTCTCTCTGAATATCTGAACACCAGCATATGGATTCATTTGAGCTATGCGTGCACCATTGAAATGCCATCTCAGTAAATGATAGTCATTATATCTGTCTACATGAGTGTGTAGAGTGACAGAATCTCCCGTCATCACAAAAACTGACTCATCACCAAACACACCTGAAACACAATCAGAAACAGTTACTCAAAGATGGAACTGTATAAAATCTGTACATTATTCCAAACTTAATATGTGCCACCCTTCTGGCCCCGCCCCTGGACATATTTCCTGTCACTCACCCATCACAGCAGTGCTATTTTTTATATTATTTATTCAAAGTATAATGTTATAAGTGTATATTTAACCATGTAACACTTAAGCTATTACTATCACAAAATGCATGACAACGCATAACAAGTCAAAAATATCACATTACTCATTATGACACAGACAGCTAGGATATAACACGTAAAGTTATCAGCACTGCAAAAACTACGAAATTCCCGGGAAAAATTCTGCATTGTAAAAAGAGAAGTGAAACCGAAAGTAAAGTTTAACAGTCATCAAGCACTTACCGTTCAAGAGTAAGAATAAAAAGAGCGATAATATTTTCATGTTGCTGTAGAGTTCAGTATCATCTGTTTTGATACATCTGAATAGCTGAGTTTTTAAAACTCTCCGTTTGGCGAATCAGAATCGCAGCCAAACCGACCGACACCGACGATAAACACCAAAAACAGACTTATATTGAGACTCTTTATACCAGCTGAGCTTGGTTGGCGTCTATAGGTTATGATGTCTATTTTCCCGACACATGATCTGGTAAGTTGTGATCTGAGGTAAAGTCGAGAAGAGGCGCAAACATGGAGGAAACTTCTGTGATGGAGGCCAACCCAACAGAGATTATTTAGCAGAGACGGGTCACTTCTATTAAATGAATGCGAGAAATTGGAACGCCCAACGGTCAACGGATGTGGAAAGGAAGTCCCGCCTTACAGTTAAAGAGCCAATCACCTTTTAGATAAAGACATCGCCTGTCAATCAACTCGAGAACGCGCATGCGCATTAGCTATACAAGCCGGGAAAATTGCGTTTTTAGCGTAATCTGATGTAAAGGATCACAATTTATGATTCCAGTATTGTCAGTTTTTATTGCTGATTTGAAATACGTTCTATGATCGTAATCTGGACCGAGATTTTTGTCTTTCTCCATTCAAGTAGATAGGAGCAGCACTGGCATGACTGAAAATAGCCTCACGAGAGCGTCCCAAAGATGCCCGACAGTGGACTGACTTGCTAGAAAGACTTTGCACACAGTTATGGGTGGACACAAAAGAGAGCTTTAAAACATTAGTTTAATGTTTTCATATTTATAGTTTTCTTGAAGAAAGTTTTTGATTATTTCGTTCTGTTGTTAGTTTTGCTGGGGTGCTGAAAGAAGAATTTCCTTCTATGTCTAGACGACTAAAAATTATAATTTGTCTGCTTTTTACATTAAAGGGATAATTTGGCCAAAAATGAAAATTCATGATGCAGATCAAACATTACAAAATACCAAATTGTGCTTGTTGAGCAAAGCTTTTAATTAGAAGTGGGTGGCTGCATTCGTTTGGCCATGCAATGTATATTAACATTGCAATTATGGTATTGACAAAGAGGTATCAGTTATGTAGACTGAAACAGAACAACTCTGTAATTAAACACTAATATCACTGATGGCATACCTAAAGAACACGTCTGACAGCCTTCAGTAATGTTGAGATGTTTAGTCTGGTTTCTGATGGGATTGTTGATCACACAGCTGTAGATGTTGTTCTCCTGATATTCCACCTCCAGAGGTAGAGAGAGACTGCTGTTGAGATCAGACACACTGATGGAGGAGAATAAACTGTTTCCTTTGTACCAGGAGAGAGTCACCTGTGTCACATTCACCACTGAACACACCAACACACATTTAGAGCGCCATGAACATTGTGGAGCATCAATAATAGGAACAGACTGATGATCAGCTAGAAATCATGGGATAATAAAGGGTAAAATTATTACAAATCTAAGTGTTCAACAAATGATAGAGTGTCTTTGATCAAGAGTTACGCATACAGGGCAAATAACGTAAATTTCGTCATTAGAAGGGTGTGCAAGCACCACTCTTTCATGGTGTACTACTTATAAGATTATACTGTTCAAGGTGTTTAATGCGTACTCTGTATGCATAGTCTTCGCATGTGTCTGGAATTGTTTGCAGTACTTGGAGGGTCCACAAGGTTTCAACACTGGACAGTTGCTTTCACGAGGTAGTTGAAGACGAGACTAAAATGCCCATTGTACAAAGGGGCCTCAGATTGTGCCTGGCAAGCAGCAGATGCCCTGACCCCACCCTAATCCTAATCATGAAGAGCCTGTTGGTGCTGGAGCCTATCTAGGCTGCATATCATGGCTGCCACGTCATCAAGCGCCATCGAAGGCCATCTCAATTGTGAGAACCTTTGGAAGGCAGCTTCGTTTCGCAGCCTTCGTTCGACATATTTTGGAGGATGCATCAAGCCTTCAATCACCCTCAATCCCTTGCACATATCCCAATTTATTAATAAAAATTGTGGAAAAGGAGTCCTTCTGCATGCTGTTGTAGGACTGTGCACTGTCCTGGTTTCTTCCTCCAAATGTACAAGAACTTGTAGAGGATCAGCCACTAGTGCACCTCTTGAGGCCAGGGGAGTGAGGTTTACACACTGCACAGCTACCTTCCAGCTGGTTACCGTTACACTCACCCCCCTAAACCTCACTCCCATCCGGGTCGCGGCACCACTGTAACCAGTCCTGCTCGCTCCACTCGGAGCGGGATTCGAACCGGGGTCTCAGGCATGAGAGATGGGCAGCTAACAAGGAGGCTAAAGGCTACAGCCCCTAGCGTCAGTCGTTAGTGCACCTCTTGAGGCAAGGGGAGTAAGATTTACACACTGCACAGCTACATACCAGCTGGCTCGAGTTACACTCACCCTCCTAAACCTCACTCCCATCCGGGTTACGGCTCGACCCGGTCTCGGCCCAAGGGTTCTACAACATGTATGATCAGCTCTGTAAAAGCTTAGCTTGAAAGCTAAGGGTCATAATTGTTATTCTATTGTTGACCATTATTTAATAAAGTAAAAAAAGCTCTTTTCTAAATAAGTCCATTGTGGTGCAAATAAGTACTGGTGTAGTGTAAAAAAAAAAACATGTCTTAATTTTCACATTGTATTGCACACTCGGCCTTAAACCTTGTGGTCACAGCCCTGATAGCACACGTACACCACCCAGACGTCTATTTAACCTTTGTTTTTACATCTGGAAGACGTATTTTTTAGGTTGTTTGCTCATCTGCAATATGTCTATAAGATGTTTCCTCTTGGATGTCAATAAGACATTCAGCAGATGTTTTTGAGACATTTCTAAATTAGATTTGTAAAGCTGATCCTTTTAAGATGTTTAGCAGATGACAATTTGAATGCAATGCTTTCCAGATGAAATGCTCTCAAACAGACACCTCGGAGATGTATGTGTGCTATTGGGAGGTCACCTAACTATATCTCATCTCATTTCATTGGGGTCTTGGTCCCTTCATAACAAAAAAAATAATTATTCATTGTGAAATTTTCTTTAGACCTTTAAAGTTTCAACAAGGTCACACAGGAAGTCGACATGTTGTTTCCGAGAGTGGCGGTACCCTAGGATTGGTCACATGATGCCAACTCACGACAAGCGGCATCTCCTTTCAGACATTTTTACATCGGCTCAACTGTTTACCTTCCCCTGTGGCTAAGGTTTGGCTTTTGGCGCCCTTCCGTGGACAATTCACCCGAAAATGGAGCTCACACCCAGGGGTCTGCAACCAGAGCGGGGCCCGACGGGACCCGAGAACCCGAGTTCGGGTCAGTTTTTCCAAGTAGGACTTCTGGTCGGGTTTGGGTTTGTAATTAATGAAAAAATAAACAGGCCAACTGAACTTATTTCACGCACGTGCTCTCGCTCACAGACACACACGAACAGACCAGTTAGGGGCTGTTCGCTCCAAATGTGTTTTTGTGCGCATCAATTCTGTTTTCCCATTGTTTAAACACATGCTGGATGAATGTCTTAGACTGTTGCGCTGTGTCTCTGTGTTTCTTCAGCGTCTCGCACAGGACGGCACTTTCTAAACACCGTGTCAAGTTAAAAAGAACTTCAAATTTTCAAAAACGCATGTCGAGACACCTGCGCTCCGTTTCATTCTTTGCGCCACGTCTAGATTGTTCTCAGCACAGTTGTCACAAAGATTCAACACTCTGAACAAGTTCCAGCTGCATAGAGGGGACTGTTGCATTGTCTCATATTATTCCAGAATGTTCTGCACCAAGCAAAATTTCAGTGCATAAACAGTAAGTCAATGCTTTTTTCCCCTTCTGCTCTAGTGTACTAAGGGGCTGCCGTGCCTTGTTAAAACGGTGTATGTTTACTGTTTCAATATTGTTACGAATGTTGCCTATATGCTTACATATAATACAGCCTATTGCAACAGTACTTGCTAGGAGAAGAAATTATAAAGATAGTGAGTGATTTCGGCTTATAATCTGACAGTATTGTTCGGGCAGGGAAGGGTCAGGCCACACGGTCTCAGGTATGGGTCGGGTTTCATTTTAAGGCCTCTACTCACACCTGCCCATGAACCCAACAACAGTTACCGCTTTGGCCACTGGGGGCAGTGTTTCACATTTCAGTAATACAGACTTCAGATTTCAGCTAATGAAAAGTCAACCTACTGTTTCCAATTCCACTTTAAAATTAGTCCATAAATTTTGTACTCAACAAACAACCATCATGATACATGCATGGAGTAATAGGTATGAAATCTAATACAAACATATGTAAAAAAAAAAAAAAAAAAAAAGGTATGTTTTACTCTTACCAAATCAAAAGAAGCACTTTAATCTTGTTTCAAACCTCAAAAAAAAAAAAAAAACATAGTGGTTGATTTCATACACAGCTAGCCAGAGGTGGGTAGAGTGGCCAAAAACTGAACTCAAGTAGAAGTAATGATGTTATTAATTACTTGAGTAAGAGTAAAAAAAGTATCCAATTAACAGAATACTCAAGTAGTGAGTAACTAGGTACTTTCATATGTAACATAATGGATGTTTACTCCCCAATATTCCATTACATAATCCACTTTTAACATGTTACACAATGATAATAATAAAAATATTAATTACTATTATTGTAAATTAATTCATCATTCACCCTCATGTTGTTCCAAACCTGTACGACTTTCTTTCTTCAGTGCAACACAATTAAGGAGATGCCAGACAGAATGTTATCCTCAGTCACCATTTACTTTCACTGCATGTTTTTTTCCCTCCATATTTTAAAAGGGAATACATTCTGTCAAACATCTTTTGATTTTCACAAAATACGGAAAGTCACACGGGTTTGGAACAACATGAGGATGGGAAATGTAACGGAGTAAATGTAGCGTGTTACTACACACCTCTGCAGCTAGAACTCATTTATACAGGGGGATTTTAGAGGCTGATAAAAGTAAAAATAAAATGGCATGTGGCTAACTTTACAGTGTTTAAAAACCAGTGTCGTTGGGATCCTCTTCTGGAATCAAAGGCAAGTTTGTCTCATTTGGATCTTCCTCTCTGTGTTCTGCGGAAGCTGTAAGAAAACAAGGAATCACAAAAGGTACGAGAAAAAAAAGAGTGTGTTAATTGATAATTCTTCAAACATTGTGGGAAATATGATGTGATTTGCATGTCAATCTACACTATATTGCCAAAAGTATTTGCTCATCTGCCTTTAGACGCATATGAATTTAAGTGACATCCCATTCTTAATCCATAGGGTTTATTATGACGTCGGCCCACCCTTTGCAGCTATAACAGCTTCAACTCTTCTGGGAAGGCTTTCCACAAGGTTTAGGAGTGTGTTTATGGGAATTTTTGACCATTCTTCCAGAAGCGCATTTGTGAGGTCAGACACTGATGTTGGACGAGAAGTCCTGGCTCGCAGTCTTCGCTCTAATTCATCCCAAAGGTGCTCTGTCGGGTTGAGGTCAGGGCTCTGTGCAGGCCAGTCAAGGTCTTCCACACCAAACTCGCTCATCCATGTCTTTATGGACCTTGCTTTGTGCACTGGTGCGCAGTCATGTTGGAACAGGAAGGGGCCATCCCCAAACTGTTCCCACAAAGTTGGGAGCATGGAATTGTCCAAAATCTCTTGGTATGCTGAAGCATTCAGAGTTCCTTTCACTGGAACTAAGGGGCCAAGCCCAGCTCCTGAAAAACAACCCCACGCCATAATCCCCCCTCCACCAAACTTCAGAGTTGGCACAATGCAGTCAGACAAGTATCGTTCTCCTGGCAACCGCCAAACCCAGACTCATCCATCAGATTGCCAGATGGAGAAGCGTGATTCGTCACCCCAGAGAACGCGTCTCCACTGCTCTAGAGTCCAGTGGCGGCGTGCTTTACACCACTGCATCCGACGCTTTGCATTGCACTTGGTGATGTATGGCTTGGATGCAGCTGCTCGGCCATGGAAACCCATTCCATAAAGCTCTCTACGCACTGTTCTTGAGCTAATCTGCAGGCCACATGAACTTTGGAGGTCTGTAGCGATTGACTCTGCAGAAAGTTGGCGACCTCTGTGCACTATGCGCCTCAGCATCCGCTGACCCCGCTCTGTCATTTTACGTGGCCTACCACTTCGTGGCTGAGTTGCTGTCATTCCCAATCGCTTCCACTTTGTTATAATACCGTAAATGTTGTAATGTTATAATATAAATTTCACGACTGGACTTGTTGCACAGGTGGCATCCTATCACAGTACCACGCTGGAATTCACTGAGCTCCTGAGAGCGGCCCATTCTTTCACAAATGTTTGTAGAAGCAGTCTGCATGCCTATGTGCTTCATTTTATACACCTGTGGCCATGGAAGTGATTGGAACACCTGAATTCAATTATTTGGATGGGTGAGCGAATACTTTTGGCAATATAGTGTATTTACTAAAAATTAGGATGGTTACATAAAATGGTTGACAGAGGGGAAAACTGTATCATGTGTGTGACCAGGAGGAGGGCATGGCTGGGTCGTGATGGAGCACAGCCGGCACTGAATCAGCCGATCAGCGCGAGAGCGAGATAAAGGGGAACCGAAGACGCCAGTTCGGGAGAGATGCACGTAGCCATGTTGCATGTGTGTCTTGTTTTAAGTTAAGTTTTACATTAAACCTTTATGTTGACTGTTCAGCCAGTTCCCGCCTCCACGTTGCCCATCCTTAACTATTACAATGTGACTTTTTTTATTTTTTATCCCCTTTTCTCACCAATTTTGGAATGCCCAATTCCCACTACTTAGTAGGTCCTCGTGGTGGCGCAGTTACTCACCTCAATCCGGGTGGCGGAGGACAAGTCTCAGTTGCCTCCGCTTCTGAGACGTCAATCCGCGCATCTTATCACGTGACTCGTTGTGTATGATACCGCGGAGACTCACAGCATGTGGAGACTCATGCTACTCTCCGTGATCCACGCACAACTTACCACACGCCCCACTGAGAGCGAGAACCACTAATCGCGACCACGAGGAGGTTACCCCATGTGACTCTACCCTCCCTAGCAACTGGGCCAATTTGGTTGCTTAGGAGACCTGGCTGGAGTCACTCAAGCACGCCCTGGATTCGAACTCGTGACTCCAGGGGTGGTAGTCAGCGTCAATACTCGCTGAGCTACACAGGCCCCCACGATGTGACTCTTGATTTGAAACAATGATCCTTGACTTTATGATCCATCACATCCATACACTGTAACAGTTCATCAGTCTCACTTACCACAGACAAAAACACTGAATGTCTTTGTGCGAAATGTATTTCTGTTGCTGGTGATCTGTAGTTTATAATGCCCGGCGTGTTTGACTCGGATGTTTGTGATGGTAAGAGATCCAGTCTGGTTGGTTAGTGACAGTCTGTTTTTGAATGTTCCTTTGTTCAATAAGAATTCCTCATTGTTCGTTCTGTTCCATTTAGCTATGACACAAAATACACCTGTTTCATCGTATCCTTTGGAAGCAGCAAATTTCCACTGTATCAGCTGGTTTTCCTGTACTTCAGTAACCCCAGTCTGCAGAGTGACAGAATCTCCCTCCTTTACTGACATGGTCTTTATTTTATCTCTCTCAGCATCAGACACATCCACATCTGGAGAACAAACAGGAACAGTTTTTCAGACCTTTTGGGATTAACTATAGAATGAGGTCCTTTCAGTATGCTGCACTCCAAAATTTAATTCTTCACTAATATTTTATATTATATATTTATAACCACTCGCTCCTGCCATGGTCTTCAAGTTCTCTTGTTCTTCAGTGAAACAGCTTAACAGCAGTGCTTCATTTAAAATATCTGCTTTAATGGCATTTCTCTGGATAAGCGATTGGTCAGTAGGAGTCAGTAGTAGTCTGTAAGTGTGTGCTTAATACTCTCTTTCTGTTGATTAGTTTAGTACCTGTTGCTTGGTAGGAGTCATCCGAGTTGTTCCTGTGTAATAAAGGAATAGTCTGGGTTCTAAACAAGTTAAGCTCAATCGACAGCATTTGTGACATAATGTTTATTACCAAAAAAACCCGTCCTCTTTTCTTTAAAAAAAAAGCAAAAATCAAGGTGTGGTGATGGGGGCGTGGCCGAGCGATGTCTGTAGAGAGCGAGGCCGAGAGAGTGAGTGCGGTAAGGATTGACACCTGTGGGAAATCACCTCTAACAGCTGTTTTGTGTTTGCAGTGAGAGCTGAGAGGGATAAAAAGGGGCAGTCCAGGTCGCCGAGGGAGAGACGCACACAGTAGTGATCGTGTGTGCAATACATGTGCTGAAAAGCAGATCATATTGTTAGCGTCACTGAAAAGTGTGAAAATAAAAGATTCACGTTGGATTGTACACCCGGCTCCCGCTTCCTCCTTCAGCGTATTAAAGAACCTTTAAGGTTACCTTGAGGCACTTACAGTAGAAATGAATGTGGCCAATTTTTTTTGAGGGTTTAGAGGCAGGAATATGAAGCTAATCATTATATAAAAGCACTTACATGAATTCTTCTGTTAAAACTTGTATATTATTTGAGTAAAAAATTTTAAATCTCCGTTTTATGGTTGTTTAAGGGTGTACGGCGTTAAGTCATCATGGCAACGAAGTTGTAAAATTGGATATAACTACATAGAAAAGGTTAGTAAGCCTTAACACACATATTGTTACATCTTGTGTCTATACTTTTGAAACAGTGAATATTTTAACGTTTACGGATTGGCCCCATTGACTTCCATTGTAAGTGCCTCACTGAAACCCAGATTTTTTCTTTTTTTTTTCTTCTTTTTTTTTAAGGAGGGACGAGTCGGAATTATTTTATGTAGTAATCAATATTATGCCACAAATGCTGCCGAATGAGCTTATCTTGTATTGAACCCAGAATATTCCTTTAATTTTGTTTGTTGTGCAAAAGAGTCCTGTAATAGTTTTGGTTTGAGCCATTCACATATTACAGGTTTTCAGTTTTTCACTTAATCACAGATTCCTTAAATCTGTGAGATATGTTAATCAGTTAAATCATTTACAAAATCAAAATCAAATAGACCTTATTCACGCTAGCGCCATATTTGATTTTTAATGGGAATGACAATGAGGTTGTAAGGGTTATATGTACAGTCTCTTCAGTGGGCTGTACTGCAGTTTAAAGTGTTTTTGGATCTTTCCGCAGACAAAACATTGATAAAATATCTGTCCAAGAACATTCAGTATACAAAGAACTCCAGACAACATGAGTTGTGGAAAATCAGATGTGATCTAGGAGTTTTATACAGCTTTATACCATTCGTGCCATTGAAGAGACTGTAAGTCTATCCCTCACAGCCTCATTGTCATTCACTTTAAATATGGCGCAAGCGTAAATAAGGTCTTTTCTCTTTGTGTTTCTCACGGAGTCTCACCTACATCCCTGTACTAGCTCATACGAGCAATTTTGTAACTTTTGTGCTGCAGATGTTTTATGTTACTGCCTCCTCAGGATGAATGCTTTTGTTGTTTTCTTCATTAGTTGTTGCTTTGGATAAAAGTGTCTGCTGAATAAAATAGTGTAAATCTATGTGATGGTGTTTGATATCTGAATGGACAAGCCAAATTTAACCATGCATACAAACTAGAGGTTGACCGATAGTGGATTTTGCCGATACCAATAACTAAGGTGGCGTAAAAGGCAGATAGCAGATTAATCGGTCGATCGTTTTTAAAATTCATTAATAGAATGTAAAAAAAAATATCTTTCCTTTCAGATGCATAACAGAACTTTTTACCATAAACAAACCCAAAACACACCAGAGCCTCTTAATTTGAAATGACAGAAACTTGGCTCTGTTACAATGCTCTATATTTATGTATTTACCACATTTATGGCCTTTATATTTACCAGGTGAAGAGTTTTGTGCGTAACTGTGTTTCACCAGATAAGATTTCATGAGGAATAAGGTTTATTATTCACAACATATGAATTTAGAAACACAATGTATATGCTGCCGATGCATGTTTCGATATAGTCACAATTTTCTTTGCAAGCCCTCACTTCAATTTAGAACACTTGATAATTTAATCCAAATAAAATATTCATTGAAGTGAGGATCAAAATATGGATGAATTTTGTCAATGAGGACAGATTTAGATGTAGCAAATCCGAACGTGACTTGTTTTATTTCACCTCTAGATGGGGGCCTGGGTAGCTCAGCGAGTATTGACGCTGACTACCACCCCTGGAGTCACGATTTCGAATCCAGAGCGTGCTGAGTGACTCCAGCCAGGTCTCCTAAGCAACCAAATTGGCCCGGTTGCTAGGGAGGGTAGAGTCACGTGGGGTAACCTCCTCGTGGTCGCGATTAGGGGTTCTCGCTTTTAATGGGGTGCGTGGTAAGTTATGCGTGGATCACGGAGAGTAGCATGAGCCTCCACATGCTGTGAGTCTCCACGGTGTCATGCACGAGGAGCCACGTGATAAGATGCGCAGATTGACGGTCTCAGAAGCGGAGGCAACTGAGACTTGTCCTCCGCCACCCGGATTGAGTTGAGTAACTGCGCCACCACGAGGACCTACTAAGTAGTGGGAATTGGGCATTCCAAATTGGGAGAAAAGGGGATAAAAAACAAATAATTCACCTCTAGAGGCCACTGTGACACTGAAGAATCATGGTCACGGTGTAACACGGTGGAATAATAATAAAAAACCTATCGAAAACGAATTTTTGCTGATAACCGATAGTTCCAAAAAGCAACAATCGGTGAAACTGAAATATCGGTCTACATCTAATACAAACACAACATTACAATAAAGACTAGGGCCGTCTTTTGATAACAAAATTATTGAATTAATTAAATGCAATGCTGATTAATTAATCACATTAATCACATTTATCAATATTTGCCCCAAAATGAAGATAAAGACATTACATTAAGGCAGACGAAAGTGTTGCGCTGAAAGCAAACATATAATCTCTTGTAATTGCTGCTTTTAACAAACATGACCATGCAGAGGGATTCAGCTGTACAATATCTTACCATCATTTGAAAAGATACTGTCATCTTTATCATCATCTTCCTCAGGAATCGTACCTGTTTTAACAATAAAAACTGTCAGAAAGTGTATCTTCTTATGACTGACAGCACACACATTTGTAAAGTAACTCACTTTTTTGTGAATCAATCTCCTGATTAGATGTCTCCACCTCAGCTGAAAGCAAACACAGATCATAATCTGTTGTATATAGTTCTTTTTTTACCAACACATGCACACAGAGGGATTCAGTAATACATAATCTTACCATCATCCCGCTCATCAACTTCGTTGCCAGGGACTGAACCTTAACAATAATCACAGACTTAAGTTAATGACACCATTCAAAAAGTCGACATTGACCTTTTCTGTCCATCACTTAGTGTTTTTGTCTGAATGCAGCGTTGCAGTGGACACCCCATCCACTTTGAACTCTTCCTTACAACTTACACATCAAATATGTTCTGATTTCTGTGATTGTGCCACGCTTCTCATCTGAGTCGTGTTTAGTGTGGACAGACAATTTGTTGTTTTTTATCACTGGAATCTCATCGCATTGCGTTTGGCAAGAACGGGTTGTAGAAAGTGATGAAACTTGAGTAAGAATAAGTATTCTTACTCTTATGAGATGACTGGGGCTATGCCATTGTTTCTTTCTGATATTTTTGAAAGAAATAAAAAAAACACATTTTATGGACTGGCCTGCCTTCGGCCCAGAGACAGCTGGGATAGGCTCCAGCGCTACCCTGCGACCCAGCTTAGGAAAAGCGGCTTAGAAAATGTATGAATGAATAACAAATTTTGCCAAAAGGCAACTAAATTGCAGGTATGTTTTCCACTCAGGTGAGCTGGGGTGAACTTTACCTTTAAGGTGTTTGATGTCATAATGCAGCCACATAGAACACACATAAAAACAAAAGAGTTATTGCGCACTGTAAATAGTATCTTACCATAATTTAGCTGAAAACTTTCTTCAGCAGGTTGGCCTGTTTGAAAATAATCACTTGATTTAAAAAATGTAGATCAATCCAATATTTTCTATATTTTCTTTTTACATATAAAAACAGTATTTTTGTACAGTAAAGCTCATATTTTTCTCTTGCAGAAGTAGCTTTAGGTAACACTTACCATTCTGATCTTTTTTACACTTCCTGCGGCAATAGTAAACCACTCCAATCACAATCAGCAGTGGCAGCATGATGCATATCAGCACTATATAAACTGAGGACAGACCCGGTACTAAAACGAGAAAGAGAGATGTTATCATTACTGTAACTGAAACACTAACATCACCACTGACCTACCTGAATGTGACTGACCAAAATAAACAGTAAATAAACAAACATCATGCTAATAATACCATAACTGCTGTCATACCTGAACACGGCTGACAGACTTCAGTAATGTTGAGATGTTTAGTCTGGTTTCTGATGGGATTGTTGATCACACAGCTGTAGATGTTGTTCTCCTGATATTCCACCTCCAGAGGTAGAGAGAGACTACTGTTGAGATCAGACACACTGATGGAGGAGAATAAACTGTTTCCTTTGTACCAGGAGAGAGTCACCTGTGTCACATTCACCACTGAACACACCAACACACATTTAGAGCTTGAAGAATATTGAGAAGAGTTACTGCTGATCACAGGAAGTGGGCAGACGAGCTGGAAAAAACATCAGAGAATTTAGTTACCATGATTGTCTTCTGATACTTTTATTAATAAATCTAAATGCTGTTTGTTTATTGTTAATACCCACATTGTCAATGTGGTTTTTCTTGATGTTAAAAGGACAGTTCACCCAAAAACTGGCAGCATGTTCTACCATTTCTACTATTTACCTCATGTTGTTCTAAACCTGTGTGACCATTTCTTGCAAGGAACACAAAAGGAGATGTTTGTAAGAGTGACAGCCTCAGTCACCACTGATATTCATTGAATGGACAAAAGAATAAATTATAATGGTGACTGAAGCTAAGATTCAGTGTAACATCTTTTGGGTTCCACAAAAGAAAGAGAGCAAGTCTTACGGATCTGGAACAACATGAGGGTGAGTTAATGATGAAAGAATTCACCTAACCCTAACCCTATATACCCTAAATATTGACAGATGTGACTTTCGTGGACATTTACATATATTTATATACATATTTACATACGCCTACCAGTACATCATTGTAAATATCACTTTAATGAAAGAAAAAATCAAATTTGGGCCCTGATAATTAAACAGTAGTATCATTTTAACAAGCTTTATAAATAAAGACAAAAGTTTTGCAGAGGTCACAAAAATGGCAAAGTGGTAATACAGTAACGTCATATGAAACACAACCGCACGTCCGGGTTCTTAAGAGCAGTACAGTTAATGTCAGAAGTTTACATACACCTTAGCCAAATACATTTAAACTCAGTTTTTCACAATTCATGACATTTAATCATATAAAATATTCCCTGTCTCAAGTCAGTTAGGATCACTAATTTATTTTAAGAATGTGAAATGTCAGAATAATAGTAAAGAGAATGATTTATTTCAGCTTTTATTTCTTTCATCACATTCCCAGTGGGTCAGAAGTTTACATACACTTTGTTAGTATTTGGTAGCATTGCCTTTAAATTGTTTAACTTGGGTCAAACATTTTGGGTAGCCTTCCACAAGCTTCTCACAATCAGTTGCTGGAATTTTGGCCCATTCCTCCAGACAGAACTGGTGTAACTGAGTCAGGTTTGTAGGCCTCCTTGCTCGCACACGCTTTTTCAGTTCTGACCACAAATTTTCTATCGAACTGAGGTCAGGGCTTTGTGATGGCCACTCCAATACCTTGACTTTGTTTTCCTTAAGCCATTTTGCCACATCTTTGGAGGTATGCTTGGGGTCATTGTCCATTTGGAAGACCCATTTGCGACCGAGCTTTAACTTCCTGGCTGATGTCTTCAGATGTTGCTTCAATATATCCACATCATTTTCCTTCCTCATGATGTCATCTATTTTGTGAAGTGCACCAGTCCCTCCTGCAGCAAAGCACCCCCACAACATGATGCTGCCACCCCCATGCTTCAAGGTTGGGATGGTGTTCTTCGGCTTGCAAGCCTCACCCTTTTTCCTTCAAACATAACGATGGTCATTATGGCCAAACAGTAAAATTTTTGTTTCATCTGACCAGAGAACATTTCTCCAAAAAGTAAGATCTTTGTCCCCATGTGCACTTGCAAACTGTAGTCTGGCTTTATTATGCCGGTTTTGGAGCAGAGGCTTCTTCCTTGCTGAGCAGCCTTTCAGGTTATGTTGATGTAGGACTCGTTTTACTGTGGATATAGATACTTGTCTACCTGTTTCCTCCAGCATCTTCACAAGGTCCTTTGCTGTTGTTCTGGGATGGATTTGTACTTTTTGCACCAAACTACATTCATCTTTAGGAGACAAGGGGTTGTGGGTGGGTGGAGATGAGTTGGATGGTGGACTTCAGGGTGCCCACTTGTCTGTGTGGGCGCCTCGTGCCGCCCCCAGCAAGATGCCCCCTCTGGGTGGCTGCCCATGTCACCCTTGCCTAAATCCGCCCCTGATTATAGGGATATCTATGGTTCATTGTTAAGAAATAAACGTAGACTCTTTTTGAAATATCAACAAAACCAGTTTTAATTTAACTGATTCAGTAGGCCTGTTTGACCTTTTTGGGCATTTTTAGCTTAATTTGAATGAAGGGGTGTCAAAAGCAAATGCAGCCACAGAGCTTTTGTTTGTATAAAATAACTTCATTTTATAGGGATAGATATCTTGTGTATAAATTTTTTTCTGGTTCTGAGCAGAATTGGAGGTTGTGTTTTGTTTAATACTAAGGCCCTGGTTCACCTCTGAAGTTGACTATAGAAAACCATAAAACCAAACATTAAAGGAGAAGCATTAATTGTTTTTTTCCTGTTAAAATACATTCCTGTATCCCCCACACACCCAGGTGTGACTTCTATAGCCACCTATTTCAGTGCTATCTCTCAGGTGGTATAGCCACAATTTTTGTGTGGTGGTGTTAAAAAAACAATTGCTTAACAGTAGCTTAAAAATGTAGTTTAGTGCAAACTTAATTAATTTTAGACCATCTACAATTTCTGTAAGAGTGCTGATCTAAATAATATAATTGTTACTTGAGCTACTCACCATGGACTGAAACATTGAATTGCTTGGAAAACACCTTCGTGCCGTGGATCTCTAGTTCATAAACTCCAGAGTGTTCAGTTGTGATGTTTGTCATGGTGAGAGATCCAGTTTGATCATCCATGTGTAGTCTGCCTCTGAATTTCTCATCATCACCATTGTACAATAAGGGCTTAATGGTCTCCAAATTCATTTGAGTTAAACGAGTGTCCTTAAACATCCACAGTATCAGATTACCTCTTTGTATTTCAATACCATCAGTGTGTAGAGTGACAGAATCTCCCTCCATCGCTAACACTGCCTTCACTCCATGTGTTACATCGTCAAACACACCTGGAGAACAAACAGGAACAGTTACTCAGTTACAGTTTCTTTAAACTCATGGTCAGTAATATCATTAAACAATAGGTTGTACAATAAGTCTTGGACACTCTTGACTAGGGTTGTCTCAATACCAAAATTTCATTTGTAAATAGCATATTTTAGTCAGACAGCATGCAGGTACCAGAGTTGGTACTCTGTACTATCAATACTGTAGAAAGGCTGGTATGATTGTACTTTTTCATTTTTCAGTATTGACTTGGTAACAAAGTACTGTCACTTTTGGCATCCTTACTCTTGACATACATGACAAACGTTTTCAGAATCTCAAAGCATGCAATGGCACAGTTGTCATAGTTAAAATGCACAAGACAATATAAACATGTTCATTTAAACAAATTCACCAACGATAGTTTTATCTTCCCTCTCTGTCATGAGCAGTGCATTCCTCCCACCGCTGACAACGTCACACCCCTCACCTGGGACATGTATCTTCAAGCAATAATCTCATGAAAAGAGTGAATATTTGCTTCAGGGGTTTGGTGCTTATATGAATATTGCAGCACAGGAGAAATGGACTGCATAAACAAATGAGAGAAGTGTAAAAATATATATTTCATTTGCCTTCCTCTATCAGAGTTGTGGATTTTTGTGACAAAGGACAAGACTATTTTGGGCTTTTATATTGTGTATTTAAATCCCTGGCTGAGTCTGAAATGGCTACTTATATAAATATGGAAGAGTAAGCCCAGTTTTCTTTTGAAAATTTTGTTTTCAGTTTAACAATTGTTTGTCCAATGTATGCGGTAGGCCTCTTAGAGCGTGTTTTTGAATGTATCTGTTTCTAGTGTGGATGAGAGGCGGAAATTTGTGCAACATTAATGCATTTGCAAAAGAAAACTCATTAGTGTGGACAATATTACAAACTGAGATAAAATAATAAAAATGATGAAAAAGTTAAATATAAAGGAAATGTGTACTGTATACCGTATGTAACGGGAGCTAGCTGATAAGTATCTGTGCGATGTGTAAACCTCACTCCCCTGGCCTCAAGAGGTGCACTCGCGACTGACGCTAGGGACTGTAGCATTTAGCCTCCTTGTTAGCACGCCCGCCTCCCATGCTGGACACCCCGGTTCGAATCCCACTCGGAGCAGGTCGAGCAGGACCGGTTACAGTGGTGCAATGGTCCAGATGGGAGTGAGGTTTAATGGGGTGAGTGTAACGGGAGCCAGCTGGTAGGTAGCTGTGCAGTGTGTAAACCTCACTCCCCTGGCCTCAAGAGGCACACTTGTGACTGACGCTAGGGGCTGTAGTCTTTATCCTCCTTGTTATCGTGCCCGCCTCCCATGCCAGAGACCCAGTTCGAATCCTGCTTGGAGCGGGTCGAGCAGGACCAGTTACATACATACTCAGGGCAATTATTACTAATATTTTTTAATAGTTTCATTAGAATTGTTTAAAATGCATGCTCCTACACACTCTCACAGCGAAATCGTAAGGATTCATACGACTTTTCTAAATTTGGCTAATTCGTATGATATCGCACAACTGCACTTGTATGAAATCTTATGAATTTCACTACAGCCAATGACGTCACTGGACATCATTTTAATCTATTACACAACAATTACTTGCTTCTGTCACACACAACAGCTTCCTATCATGTTTACACACTCTACTGTTCGGTTAGGTTTAGATAAGGGGTTTGGGTAAAGGCATAATATTAATAAGCATGTCCTTATCGCCTCGTCCGCGAAAACTCATGCTTACATCCGCATTAGATATCCGGGCATTTGCATGTGATGAAATCATACAAATTTATATGAAAGAACTTGTACGAAATCATACGAAATAGCCAACTCGTAAGAATTTTCATGAGACTGGGTTGGCATGCTCTATACTTGAAAGCACATGTAATTTGTAATATAGATTTGTAATATATCAAACAATACATAAAGTAAACTTTAAATGATATTTTCCATTAAAAAAAATCAAAGTTGTGTCCTCACTTTGCATCAACACCGTCAGATTTTTTTATAATCCTGAATAAGCCTGCAGGTCGTTCTCCATCATGGGATTTTAATGTGTCTAAAGGACTTATTTCTTGTTTTACTCACCCATTTTATATATTTGTTGGGGTTTTGTTGTGCAAATGTTTTATCCGTCCTATTTATTGGCTTTGTTTTTGGCTCTCATGTATCTTTTGTTCTTATGTATTTGTTCAGTTATATACTGTATGGGAATGGGAAGTGAGGGTTAATTTTATTTAGATAATGGTATGTTCCAATTGGAAAAGGCGGGGAAATGTCCCTATTTAAGCCAGCTGCCACTAGGGGGGAAAACAAGATGGCTGATGGATTGATTGTGTTTGGAGCACATGGAGAAACAAGGTTGACTGCACGGCTTCAGTGCCTAGGAGGGGAGTTGGTACTGTTTTAGTACCCAACAGTTCTAGCTTTTAGACTGTTTTTAAATGACCTTGTTTTTATTTTCTCTTAACACAATTTATTTCCACATTTGCACCTCATGGACAAAATAAACATCTTTTTGGTTGTTTGGCGGAGGATGAACGCTGTGTCCTTCCAGACGTCAGAGGGTTGTTATGGACAATGTGCGACACGGACGTGTTAAGCTGTTGCAAACCAGGACGTGACCGGGATCCGACTTGGGGTGGCAAAGCTCATTTTTAGGGTGGCAGGCACCCCGTGCAACCCCTTCTGGCCCTGCCCCTGCATTGTGATATTTTCTGTTAAGTGTAAAATAATTTTAGTTTAGGTTATAGAGGCAGCTTCAACTGAGGAAAAAAATAAAATGGCTTCAGTGTACAACACAACTTGTCAGAATTTTCAGAATAGTGTGAAAACAGAATGCATTTGATCACTTCTTTACTGAACACCATTATTACAGAATTAAAGACATTACACTCTTGTTGGATGGATCAAATTAAAATAGCATGCTTTTTAGTGTGTCTGACGGAGTTGACATAAACAACAGTAAGATAATGTCGCCTCAGAGGAATACCCTGTATAAAGCAGTGTTAAGCTCCTAGATCACAGGTTTTTTGTCTACTTAAATTTTTGTAAAGATGTATTTATCAATGTTCATCAGCGGAAGGATCCAAAACACTACAGTACAACCCATTGAAGAGTCTGTAAATCTATCCCATCACAGCCTAGTTTTCATACCCATGAAAAATTAAAGATAGCAATAATATGAATTAGGTCCACAGTATGCGATTCCGAACTCAGTCACTGTATTTAAACAGATTTCAGAAAATGCTCCCGTCCTCCACTGGTTGTACAAACAGAGTCCCACCCCAAACTCACTCAAGCCATCTTTACTGTCCAACAGGCCATTCCCACTCAAACAAACAAATGTCAGTCAGTGTTACACTTTTAGAAGGAAACCAAACTACATTTGGCTAACATATAGTTATGTACAGTACATTAAGCCAAAGTCTTTCTAGCAAGTCAGTCCACTGTCGGTCATCTTTGGAACGCTATCGGGAGGATATTTCCAGTCATGCCAGAGCAGCTCCTATCTACTTGAATGGGGAAAGACCAAAGTCTCAAAAACAGTTGGTCAAGATTACGATCAATGAACATATTTCAAATCAGCAATAAAATCTGACAATACTGGTATCAAATCAAATCAAAATCAAATCACTTGATTGTCACACAGCCATATACACAAGTGCAATGGTGTGTGAAATTCTTGGGTGCAGTTCCGATCAACATAGCAGTCGTGACAGTGATGAGACATATACCAATTTACAATAACATCAAATTAACACAACACAATTTAAGCATCTGTTATACATAATTAAACTCAACTTAAAACATCAAATTAACACAACACAATTTAAACATCTGTTATACACATAATTACACTCAGCAATATACAAATAATAACATACACTATACAGTATACAATATGCTGTTTTTTTTTTTGTTTTGTTTTATTGTTTTTTACTATATAGATACTATATAGATACACATTATTCAATAAAAATTAAAAATTAAAATATATATAAAAAGATATATATATATATATATATATATATATATATATATATATATATATATATATATATAAAATGTACAGTATTGTACTGTATTGACATTCAGGCTGTCGGTTGATAGTCAGTTGTTAAGAGAGACATAATATAATAACAGTAATATAATTTATGACAGTCCGGTGTGAGATAAAAGTGTAATAAAGTGCAGGGCTGATGTATTTTGATCGTGGGAGATCAAGAGTTCAGAAGTCTGATTGCTTGGGGGAAGAAGCTATCATGGAGTCGGCTGGTGCGGGTCCTGATGCTGCGATACCGCCTACCTGATGGTAGCAGTGAGAACAGCCCATGGCTCGGGTGGCTGGAGTCTCTGATGATCCTCCGAGCTTTTTCGCACACCGCCTTGTATATATTTCCTGGAGGGAGGGAAGCTCACCTCCGATGATGTGTTTGGCAGTTCGCACCACCCTTTGCAGTGCTTTGCGGTTGTGGACGGTGCTATTGCCGTACCAGGCGGAGATACAGCCAGTCAGGATGCTCTCCACAGTGCAGGTGTAGAACCGTGTGAGGATGTGGCGGTTCATTCCAAACTTCCTCAGCCGTCTCAGGAAGAAGAGGCGCTGATGAGCCTTCTTCACAACGACTTCAGTGTGGACGGACCATGTGAGTTCCTCAGTGATGTGGACACCCAGGAACTTGAAGCTGCTGACTCTCTCCACTGATGCTCCATTGATGGTGATTGGACTGTGTTCTCTGTCTTACTGACGTTGAGGGAGAGGTTGTGCTCCTGACACCAGTGTGTCAGAGTGTGCACCTCCTCTCTGTAGGCTGTTTCATCATTGTCAGTGATCAGACCTACCACCGTCGTGTCATCAGCAAACTTAATGATGGCATTGGAGCTATGTGTTGCCACACAGTCATGTGTGTACAGGGAATACAGTAGTGGGCTGAGAACACAGCCCTGCGGGGCTCCAGTGTTGAGGGTCAGTGATGAGGAGATGTTGCTGCCTATTCTAACCACCTGGAGTCTGCTTGACAGGAAGTCCAGGATCCAGCTGCACAGCGAGCTGTTTAAGCCCAGAGCCCGGAGTTTCTCATCTAGCTTGGAGGGCACTATGGTGTTGAATGCTGAGCTGTAGTCTACAAACAACATTCTCACATAAGTGTTCTTTTTTTCCAGGTGGGAGAGAGCAGTGTGTATTGTAGATGCAATGGCATCATCAGTGGAGCGGTTGTTGCGGTATGCAAACTGCAGCGGGTCAAGACTGAGTGGTAATACAGAGCAGATGTAATCTCTGATTAGTCTCTCAAAACATTTGCTGATGATGGGGGTCAGAGCAACAGGACGCCAGTCATTTAAACAAGTTATTTTTGATTGTTTTGGAACAGGCACAATGGTGGATGTTTTAAAGCATGTGGGGACTACAGACAAAGAGAGGGAAAGGTTGAAAATGTCCGTAAAAACACCAGCCAGCTGGTTCGCGCACGCTCTGATGACGCGGCCCGGAATGCAATCTGGACCCGCGGCTTTGCGGATATTCACCCGTCGGAAGGATCGGGTTACATCCGCTACAGAGACGGAGAGTGAACTAACCTCTGTAGCTTCGGCCGTGAGAGCTCTCTCCGCGAGGGCGGTGTTATTTCCCTCGAAACGAGCATAAAAAGTATTTAGCTCATCCGGTAGAGAGGCAGCGGTGTTCATGGCGGAGTTTTTATTCCCTTTAAAGTCCGTGATGATGTTAATTCCCTGCCACATGCTTCTAGAGTTGGTGGTGTTAAACTGTCCTTCAATTTTGCTCCTGTATTGGCGTTTTACTGTTTTGATAGTTTTTCGGAGGGCATAACTGGCTTGTTTATGCTCCTCCGCGTTCCCGGAATTAAAAGCGGAGGTCCGCACATTAAGTGCCGCGCGAACATCGCTATTGATCCACGGCTTCTGATTCGGATAGATTCGTACAGTTCTGGTCGGAACGACGTCCTCTACGCACGTTCTGATGAAACACATTACGCTATCAGCGTAAAGCTCGATGTCGTCATCAGAGGCGGACCGGAACATCTCCCAGTCCGTGCGATCAAAACAGTCCTGTAGCGTAGAGTCTGATTGGTCCGACCAGCACTGGATCGTTCTGAGGGTGGGTGCTTCCTGTTTCAATTTCTGCCTGTAAGCGGGCAGAAGCAGAATGGAAGAGTGGTCCGATTTGCCAAATGGTGGGCGGCGGAGGGATTTGTAGCCATCCCGGAACGGAGAGTAGCAATGGTCCAAAACCCGGTCCCCTCGTGTGTTGAAACTAATGTGCTGGTGATATTTTGGTGCGACTGATTTTAAACTGGCTTTATTAAAGTCCCCGGTCACAATAAACGCGGCCTCAGGGTGCGCGGTTTCCTGCTCACTTATACTCCCATACAGTTCCTTGAGTGCCCGGTCTGTGTCGGCTTGTGGGGGAATGTACACAGCAGTGATAATGACCGCTGTGAATTCCCTCGGTAGCCAGAATGGTCGACACAGAAGCATAAGAAATTCCAGATCAGGAGAACAGAAAGACTTGATGGAATGTACGTTCCTTTGATCACACCAGGATTTGTTGATCATAAAACATACACCACCTCCTCTAGTTTTACCTGAGAGGTCTTTCGCTCTGTCCGCTCGGAGCATGGAGAACCCCGCGGGTTCAATGGCTGAGTCTGGAATCTCCGCAGACATCCAAGTTTCCGTAAGGCAGATAATGCAGCAGTCCCTCGTCTCTCGTTGGAAAGAGATCCGCGCTTTCAGCTCGCAGAGCTTGTTATCCAGAGACTGAACATTTGCCAGTAGAATAGTGGGTAGCGGGGGTCGATTTGCGCGGCGTCTTACTCTGATGAGAACGCCGGCTCTGTTTCCCCTTTTCCTCCTGCGTTTCCGCGGCCGTGCTGCCCAGACAAAGGGCTCCGCTTGCGTGTTTGTAAACAGCGGGTCGGCATTGAGGAATGTGAAGTCCGGTTTTCGGTGTGAGATCGCTGAACCAATGTCCAAAAGTGTTTGTCTGTCGTAAACAATAAGGCAGACAACATCCAAGACAAAAAACATAAGAATTGTAAACAAAACAAACAAACCATTGCTATGTTGTGTCGGAGCTTGCAACGCATCATATGATACATCATACATTGTGATTCTTTACCTCATATTACACTAAAAAACACAATTTTCCAGGCTTGTATAGCTAATGTGCATGCACGTTCTAGAGTTGATTGACAGGTGATGTTTGTATCTAAAAGGTGATTGGCTCTTTTACCTGTAAGGCAGGACTTTATTTCTACATCCGTTGACTGTTGGGCGTTCCACTTTTTCCCATTCATTTTAATAGAAGTGGCCCATCTCTGCTAAATAATCTGGGAAAGTGCTTGTCTCTTTGTCGGACAGGGATAGGAAGGGCCCCTTTGATCGTTTCGCCATCCAACCGGAACTGGGGGGGGGGGCACAAGGAAAATCTAGGGGGGCAATGTCCCCGCTGGCCCCCCCTTACACCCAGCCATGTGCACCATGATAATGCCATGACAGTCTTTAAAGTGCCATGGTGCACAATGGAAATATTCTTTGCACTGTGTCTAGCTTTTTAGACGCATTCGGTCAACGTCCTAACGGAATTAAAACCTCAGTGACTCCTTTGAAACGCTCTACATAGGCAGTACTATCATTAGAATCTGAAAAAAATACGGTATCTAAGAAGGCAATACAGTTAGCTTTTTGAACAGCCTTCGCATCAGGACCTTGCCTATAATGCGCTATACAGGCAGCTCACTACGTTTTGGAACAGAGCCTGTGTGTGTGTCAGAAATGGACTGTCGAAATGGACTGTCCCTCAGAGGCAGCTCTGGCAGCTTGTTGCCTGTTAAGAAGAGAAACTGGATAAAGCATCAGTGTGAAAGCAGGTGGTCCGATCGAATCAATAACCTTGATAATGAGATCTGTGGGGCGTCATTACCGACACCCCCTCTGGCAGTGTATGCTCCTTTTTTCATAAAGAGCGCTCTCTTCGCTGAGCGAAGGACACACCTCATTAACCTTTACGGTTTTCAGAAATCTCTCTGTTTTTGCTGGAGATACTCTACACTATGTTTGTGTTATATATAGAGTAGTTAGCCGTGTTTATCTCTTTAAAAAAGTGGAGAGTTACAGATGAGATTTCCTTAACATCTCATCCTCCAAAGGAGCAAGCTTTGAGCAATTTAGGCAGGCCAGTCATTTTTCTCCTGATTCTTGTCCTGGAAACAAGATTTTTGACAAATGTATGTAAATGGCTTTTAGCAAGCTAACACTAATTAGCTCATTACTAGCTTGTTCTGTATGTTAAATTAGAGTGTTTTGTCATGCACGCAGTGTTCATTTGAGAAAAGTGATAAGGTCATAAACTTTCTGTACTTCCAGTACTGTCACGTACTGTCGCCTATGTGGTTTATAACATGATCTGTTTCCACAAGCTAACAAGCTAAGTATTAGTAAAATGCTAAGTTGTGGTTGGACATGTCTCTGCTCCAAATATCATGATAGATACTTTACTGAGAATTTCTGTTTTTTAACTGTTTTTGTTTGACATTCAGTTCTGTTGATGATGGCTTTACAAGACTGTGTTGACTGGTGACACAGGAAGGCACCTGTTTTTACTTCCTGTGCAAGCTGTGGCCATCAATAAACTATAAACAACTCAACTGACTTTTTTTGGTTTATTTAACTACAACCGCGGTAAAGATAGTTTGCGGTTTGAAATTCATATTTTGATTGGCTATAAACACGCTATGCGCTGTCGTAGACATGTAAATAATGTTGCATGTTATTCTTCATGATTGTGAATTCAGATGACATCATCCTCCGCTCTGCAATTGGTCATTTAAATTTTACGACTCTTCATTTTCTAATGCAAATTGCTCCAAAAGTTGAACACCTAGAAGACTGAAACCACTCTCATCTTGACCAGTCTTGCAGTCATGCAAACTTATTTGTTTTAGATAGAGTCTGATTTGTGAAAACTTTCACAATCACATTTGGTCACGTTTGATTGCGTCTTACTGCTCTACCCCCATTGCCTTGAGTTATAATAGGAAATCAGCATATAAATATAAAAACTGACCATCTTCTCAGGTCCTGGTAGGCTCAAAAACACCTTGATGATTTGTGAATTGTTACACAGATCAGCTTTTGTCTCTTAACCATTTTTTGAGTTCTGGAGTCAACAGTTTACCTGAAAAATCTGAGTTACAGGTTTTGAGATGTTACATTCTGGAAACATGATAATTATGATGGAAAAACACTAGTTTCACACAAAACTGGATTTGTGAAAACTTTAACATATTGATTTTACTCAGTCTGATGATTTCATGCATATTGGCATTGTGAAAAATTAAGGATATAAGCCACTTAACAACATTCTAAAGACCACTCAGAATACAACAGAAACCATTAACAACATTCTAAAAACACTCGGAATACATTAGAAACCATGTAACAACATTCTAAAAACAGTCAGAACACCTTAGAAACCACGTAACAACATTCTAAAAACACTCACAACACCTTAGAAACCACTTAACAACATTCTAAAAACAGTCAGAACACCTTAGAAACCACTTAACAACATTCTAAAAACACTCAGAACACCTTAGAAACCACTTAACAACATTCTAAAAACAGTCAGAACACCTTAGAAACCACTTAACAACATTCTAAAAACACTCAGAACACCTTAGAAACCACTTAACAACATTCTAAAAAACACTCACAACACCTTAGAAACCACTTAACAACATTCTAAAAACAGTCAGAACACCTTAGAAACCACTTAACAACATTCTAAAAACAGTCAGAACACCTTAGAAACCACTTAACATCATTCTAAAAACACTCACAACACCTTAGAAACCACTTAACAACATTCTAAAAACAGTCAGAACACCTTAGAAACCACTTAACAACATTCTAAAAACACTCAGAACACTTTAGAAACCACTTAACATTCTAAAAACACTCGGAACACCTTAGAAACCACTAAACAACATTCTAAAAAACAGTCAGAACTCCTTAGCAACCACTTAACAATATTCTAAAAACACTCAGAACACCTTAGAAACCACTTAACAACATTCTAAAAACAGTCAGAACACCTTAGCAACCACTTAACAACATTCTAAAAACACTCAGAACACTTTAGAAACCACTTAACATTCTAAAAACACTCGGAACACCTTAGAAACCACTAAACAACATTCTAAAAAACAGTCAGAACTCCTTAGCAACCACTTAACAACATTCTAAAAACACTCAGAACACCTTAGAAACCACTTAACAACATTCTAAAAACAGTCAGAACACCTTAGCAACCACTTAACAACATTCTAAAAACACTCAGAACACCTTAGCAACCACTTAACAACATTCAAAAAACACTCAGAACACCTTAGAAATTTAGCATTAGTATAAAATGTTAGCGCTGACTCGTCAGAGGTGTATTTAAAAGTCAAATCGAAAGTAAAATTTACGTCTTACCTTCGAGATGAAAAAATAATAAAAAGAGGGGAAACGGGTTCTTCATTTCGATGTAGAGTTCATTAAAATTTCCGTTTATGAAGAGGAATTCATAAAGTTAATAAACTGCTCCCATGTATTTCTGAGCGCTCCTTTTCTTAACCACACCTGAAGTACAACACCGACTGATACCGATGGATTTCACCGACTGACATTACTGATAAACGGTATCTGCACTCATGAAAATGGAACGAAGCCGTTAAATCCATGTTCTGAATAAAAGTAGAGGAAGCCAAATAATGGACATTGCTAAAAACTTCCAGTCAGTAGAATCCAAATCTATGGATGGCTCGTGAAAGAATTGCGCAATTTGGCACCATGATTGGAAAGTATTTTGTATTCTTTTTTAATACCGGCAGAGGGTAGTAAACATCTATCTGTAATGTGCTCGTCTACAAGATAGCAAAGATATCCCAAAGGAATGTGTACAGGGTTCCTCTAGTCATTTCTGCCCTTCCCTGTTGGAAAAACAAACATAAAAGCCAAATCCAGCCTAAGATGACCATGTAACCCACCCATGGTACCATCAGATTTTAAGCCCGAACCTGACTCAAAATCTTTCACTCTCTTTATAATTTCTTCTCCAAGCATGTATTGTTGCAATAGGTTTTGTTTTATTCAAAGGAATAGTTCATCCAAAAATTCTCATCATTTACTAACACTCATGTCATCCCAGATGTGTATGACTTTCTCTTTTCTGCAGAACACAAAGATTTTTAGAATAACATTTCAGCTCTGTAGGTCCTCACAATGCAAGTGAATGGTGACCAGAACTCAGGAGGTCCAAAAAGCACATAAAGGAAACATAAAAGTAATCCATGACTCCAGTGGTTAAATCTTCAGAAGTGATATGATAGGTGTGGATGAGAAACAGATAAATATTTAAGTCCTTTTTACTGTAAAACTACACTTTCAATTTTACTTTTACATTCAGCCACCTATTGGTCGGGGCTGGTCAAAGGTGGAGATTTATAGTAAAATGGACTTAAATATTGATCTGTTTCTTACACACATCTATCATATCACTTCTGAAGACATGGATTTAACCACTGGAGTCTTGTGGATTACTTTTATACTACCTTTATGTGCTTTATGAAGCTTCAAAGTTTTGGTCACCATTCACTTGCATTGTATGGACCAACAGAGCTGAAATATTCTTCTAAAAATCTTCATTTGTGTTCTGCAGAAGAATGAAAGTCATGCACATCTGGGATAAGGGTGAGTAAATGAAGAGAGAATTTACATTTTTGGGTGAACTATCCCTTTAAGTTACTGTCAAAAACAGTTTTCACCGAAAAGTTTTTGTTTTTCACTCAGATCATTCAATTGTTTAGTGATGTAGTATTTGTAGTCCTGCAACACTGCCCACAGTAAATAAAAGTTACTCCTCTCTACTATTATAGAAGCACCAAAACTTTGGTCTGTTACTTCTGCTTTCTATTAAATCAGACCAGCAGAACACCTCAGTGTGTGTGCAGAGTGAAAATAAATGTGATCATGTAATGCCACTGAATTCATTGTGACTGAGACATTGTGAAACCTCCTGTGGTCTTATTTCTTTACATCTGTACAGAAATGTGGTTTGATCTGTTGAGTGGACAAAAAGGTTTATAACATTTATAAGTGTGTGCGCATGTGAGTTTCCGTCTGTGGTTGTGTTGTTTGTAAGTGGAATACGTCTAACTTCCCTCTAGCTTTACTGTTATTAATGTAGCTGATGAAAAACAGTAAGAATTACAGGTAAAAGTTCAAAAAGGATCCTAACTTTTTTTTTTTTTTTTTGCTCTATACACCAACAGCTGATTCAAACCCCTAAATAACACACCAGTAGACTGAAACAAGCAAGTGCAACATTCTGAACAGAAACATACAGAAAAAACAAAACACAATGTTATATGGTGTTTAAGACATCATTTATGTCATGTAAAACAATAGAAAATGAAACTTTATTTCCCTGAAAAGAGAAGTGATTTTGACATTGAAAAACATTAGAGAAATACATATCACATTCCCACTCCCTTTTATTTCACTTCCTTTTATAATCACTACCTGTCCTTAAAAATACCCTCTGAAAAAAATCACAACAACAGTAATGAACATAAGAATATTTTGTGAGCTATATGTGAAAAAAACAAACAAATGCAACCACAGGAAATGTGCATGCACTGGGAGGATGTTCACATCCTGTCAGGGGAGGATTCACATGCAACACCTGGTCAGTCTTAGTGTTTTCAGACATTTCGAGTGATGCTGACTGACTCTTTGGACTGTTCAGCCGACTGTTAAAATGGCTCACACCTTTGTATTGCTCTGTTCGTGCTTGTGGTGCCTTGATGGTAAGTTAAAAATGCTTTTGTATCTCTTTACTTTAGAACAAAGTAAAAACCAATAATCCTCTCAGCAGTCCGAACTGTCCTTTGTAGTCTTCTGATGTCTGATTTCGTAGCTGCACCAAACCAGACAGTTGTTGAAATGCAGAGGACAGACTCAATGACTGCTGAGTAGACCTACATCAGCAGCGCCTGTGGCAGGTTGAATTTTCTCAGCTGGCGAAGGAAGTACAACCTCTGCTGGGCCTTTTTCACAATGTCGTGCGGTCAGTGTCAATGTGGGTCTCCTACTGGCCTTCTGACCGACGCTTCAGAGCTCTGAGCACCAGAACCGTCAGGCACAGGAACAGTTTTTTTTCCCTCAGGCTATCCATCTCATGAACAGTTAAATTGCCCCATTGAGCATGGTAGAGCCCAGGAACCTGAATGGCTCCACTGCTGCCACACTGCTGTTTAGAATGGTGAGGGAGGTCATCATCATCATCGGAGATATATTTATCAGCAGCCTATTAAATCTGTATGAATTGTGAGGTGTCCATTTTCATGAGGATTTATGCTAGTTTTCTACATTGCTGATTCACTTTAGAGAGGGAATTCAACTGCAAGATGATGTTGCAAAAAAAAAATAAATAAAATTATAATAATCTAAATAATATCTGAGCATGGCTGATGTTATGAGAGCGACGGTCATACGCAGTACATGTGCACCAGGTGTGTGTGTGTGTGTGTATGTGTGCACTGAATGGAAATGATAAAGAGAAAATGTGAATAACCCAACGGCAGGGAAATTAATAAAAGCTCTTTGTTTTACATGAAAATGACTATTATAATTATAGTATCTGTGTTTCATAAACTATGTATAAAGTTTCATTATCGCTTACCCAATAAAATTACACTTCATAAAAAACAGCTATTTTTATGTTATGTTACCTTGGTGATCAATAGTGTCCTGTATTTTGTTATTAATAGTGAAGTTATGCTCCTTGTGAGTATCAAAAGAAAGTATCAGTATTCATAAACATTCTCGTAAAATGCTATCTGTGCATCTCTAGTATGAATTATATTTGAATTAAATGTTTGAATTAAATTTTCACATGAAATGCAGTATATCTGCAGTACAGAAGCATTTTCCATTTATGATCAACCTCAGAGTTCATTGTTTAGGAAAATATTAGATTTACATTGGCCAATTTATCACACGGAAAATGTCTCAAATTGGTGTATTCTGGAATTCTTATTATGCGCTGCATTGCGCTCTCAACGAGGCCTACAAATGAAGGGAAATCATCAGAAAGTGGACTACTGGGCTAGTTTTGGGATAGTTTTGACTGGCTACTGGGCTAAATGTATAGGTTACTGGGCTAGTTTTGGGCTAGTTTTGATTGGCTATTGGGCTGGTTTTGGGCTAGTTTTGATTGGCTATTGGGCTAGTTTTGACTGGCAATTAGGCTAGTTTTGGGCTAGTTTTGATTGGCTATTGGGCTAGTTTTGACTGTCAATTAGGCTAGTTTTGGGCTAGTTTTGATTGGCTATTGGGCTAGTTTTGATTGGCAATTGGGCTGGTTTTGGGCTAGTTTGTTTGGCAATTGGGCTAGTTTTGATTGGCTATTGGGCTAGTTTTGATTGGCTATTGGACTAGTTTTGGTTGGCAATTGGGCTGGTTTTGGGCTAGTTTGTTTGGCTATTGGGCTAGTTTTGATTGGCTATTGGGCTGGTTTTAGGCTAGTTTTGATTGGCTGTTGGGCTAGTTTTGGGATAGTTTTGATTGGCTATTGGGCTAGTTTTGATTGGCTATTGGGCTGGTTTTGGGCCAGTTTTGATTGGCTGTTGGGCTAGTTTTGGGCTAGTTTTGATTGGTTGTTGGGCTAGTTTTGGGCTAGTTTTGATTGGTT
This sequence comes from Myxocyprinus asiaticus, assembly GCF_019703515.2. Lineage (NCBI taxonomy): Eukaryota > Metazoa > Chordata > Actinopteri > Cypriniformes > Catostomidae > Myxocyprinus > Myxocyprinus asiaticus. The sequence goes on from NC_059393.1 coordinate 23,864,507, forward strand.
GTTGGGCTAGTTTTGGAATAGTTTTGATTGCCTATTGGGCTAGTTTTGATTGGCTATTGGGCTAATTGTATAGGTTATTGGGCTAGTTTTGGGCTAGTTTTGATTGGCTGCTGGGCTAGTTTTGGGCTAGTTTTGATTGGCTGCTGGGCTAGTTTTGGGCTAGTTTTGATTGGCTATTGGGCTGGTTTCGTAACAGAGACCTGGCAACCCTGAGTGCGCTCACACGCGGTCTGTCAATCAAACATGTGCTGGCAATCTCCCTCAACATGGCGTGAATCTGTCCAATATCTTGAATAGCTCATCAGAGATATATATATACTTGTCATGACAACAACATTTACAGGAAAAAAGAACAGAACACTAAAGGGGTGGGGGGATATATCGCTCTTGTTTTTGAACACATCTCTGGTGTATGTGATGTTGAACACTCATGGTGTTTGTTAGTTGACAGTTACAGTGACAACAGAACTGATCTATATTAGAAAATCAAACTGTTACACCCCTTATGTTTAAAATAATTCTTGAAGGGTTAGTTCACCCAAAAATTAATATTCTCTCATCATTTACTCACCTTCATGGCATCCCAGATGTGTATGACTTTCTTTCCTCTGCAGAATACAAACGAAGATTTTTAGAAGAATATTTCAGTTCTGTAGGTCCTTACAATGCAAGTGAACTTTGTAGCTCCAAAAAAGCACATAAAGGCAGCATATAAGGAATTTATAAGACTCCAGTGGTTAAATCCATGTCTTCAGAAGTGATATGATAGGTGTGGGTGAGAAGCAGAACAATGTTTAAGTCATTTTTTATTTAAGTGGAGATTTACTATAGTGAAAAAGCCGAGGACTTAAATATTGATCTTCAGCAGAAGAAAGTTATACACTTCTGGGACAGCATGAAGGTGAGTAAATAATGACAGAATTTTCATTTTTAGGTGAACTATCCTGTTAACTAACATTCCAACATTCTTACTATAAAAAATGACCTTTCAGAAGTTGAATAGCCCTGCTCTACAGCTTATATCTTCCCTTCAACATGCTGTATACTTTAGTTTAACCAAAATACTTTTCACTTAAAGGGATATTCCTGGTTCATTACAAGTTAAGCTCAATTAACAGCATTTGTGGCATAATATTGATTACCACAAAAATTCATTTTGACTAGAAAAAAGCAAGTTACTTCACTGTCTTGTAGAAGAATCTCTTTCTAAATCCTGATTAACCTCCGTTAGTATTTCTTTACTTTTTATTTCATATATTTTTTTACAACTAACAACGTTAAAACATTTTTTTGAACTTTTTTCATTTTGCTGCTTTAGTATCTAAGCTGACGTTATATAGGTTGTTCGTAATTTTTCTTTGCATTTTTACCCCAGTTTAAAGATTCCAGTTTTTAGTTTATGTATCCAATGATTCAGTTGTAAATGCATTGAAACTACAATGAATTTTAGTTACAGTTTTAGAGAACCTAAAGTTATATCACAGCTGTGATCTGTTCCATATGTTTTCCAGGTGTGTTTGGCGTTGAGACAGATGAAATAAAGATGGTGTACGTGATGGAGGGAGATTCTGTCACGTTAGACACTGATGTTTCAAAAATTCAAGGAGATGATCTGATACTGTGGAGGTTTGGAGCTGAAGACACTCGTGTTGCTGATGTTAATAGAACAGCTAAAATCATCTCTACATCTAAAAGTCCTGAAGGATTCAGAAACAAACTTCATCTGGATGATCAGACTGGATCTCTCACTATCACAAACATCAAAACTGAACACTCTGGATTGTATAAAGCACAGATCATTGGAAATAAGGTGTCAAGGAAAATGTTTAATGTTATTGTTTATGGTGAGTACAGCCTCTTCCAGATGCAGGTACTTCATTATTCTTGTCAGTACATTTCTGAACAGTGTACTTGGCATCTGTTGAGCATGGCACTCTCACACTTGAATAAAGTGTCTGCTAAATGCCTTAAATATAAATGAACATTACTATGAAATCTGTCCTGCAATATGTAATTTTGAACAAAACACAAACTCTCATTTGACATACTAACAAACAGACAAATAAGGCATCTTATTTCTCTGTTATTGTTTTATTTACTCTGATTTCTCTTTATTCTCTTATGTTTTCCAGCTCCTCTGCCCATTCCTGTCATCACCAGTTACTGTCCTCAAAACCCTTCATCATCTGAAAGTTCATCTAAATGTGTGTTGGTGTGTTCAGTGGTGAATGTAAGACAGGTGACTCTCTCCTGGTACAAAGGAAACAGTTTATTCTCCTCCATCAGTGTGTCTGATCTCAACAGCAGTCTCTCTCTACCTCTGGAGGTGGAATATCAGGAGAACAACACCTACAGCTGTGTGATCAACAATCCCATCAGAAACCAGACTAAACATCTCAACATTACTGAAGGCTGTCAGACGTGTTCAGGTATATCAGTGGTGATATTAGAGTTTATTTATCTGTGTTGTTGGTTACAGATCTGACTGTAGATTGAGTTTAGATCATGAAACGGAACCCTAATAAACTGAAGTATGCATGAAATGCTTTCTGTTTCAGTCTATGTTCCCTCAGACTGTGTGTGCTCTTGTGACACTACTGAAGCTGTGATCCGATTAGTCGTCTCTGCTCTGATGGGCGTGGCTGCTGTGGCTGCTGTTGTTGTTCTGGTTTATGACATCAGATCCAGAAAACTTGAGCAGAAAAGACGAACTCCGAAATCACCATCAGTCAAACAGTGATACACAGTTAGAATATTCTTGCTATTCCACTTTCATTTGAACATTTTTTTTTTTTTTACAAATTATTATTTGTTTAATAGAAACTAATAAAGCAAGTGGATGGTCAGTCTGGTCAGTATTTATTCCAGCATGACTTTCTTGTGAAAAATTAATGACTTAACAATACACTGGCCGCTCTTTTCCATATAATGAGGACTGGGGCTGTCAAGTTCCAAAATGATTAAGAACCATGTGACTCCAGCCAGGTCTCCTTAGCAACCAAATTGGCCTGGTTGCTAGGGAGGGTAGAGTCACGTTGGGGTAACCTCCTCATGGTCGCTATAATGTGGTTTGCTCTCAATGGGGCGTGTGGTGAGTTGTGGTGGATGCCGCGGAGAATAGCGTGAAGCCTTCACACACGATATGTCTCCACGGTAACGCGCTCAACAAGCCACGTGATAAGATGCATGGATTGGCGGTCTCAGATGCGAAGGCAACTGAGATTCGTCCTCCGCCACCCGGATTGAGGTGAGTATTAGAGCGCATTGGGAATTGGGTATGCCAAATTGGGGAGATAAGCATCACAAAAGTATGTATGAGTTATATAAGCCTTCTCAATCCACACTACTGCATATCTTAAAGCTGATGTAATTTCTTTGCCACTAGCACCATCGAACAAATCACAAAAATAAACAACGTTTTCAAACAGCCATCTGAATAATACACCCCATCTGCCGTTGATCAAACAAACAGATAGACCCGCCCCCAAATCACACCATTGGTCGAGTCTGTGTTGTTGTTTCGGGCTGGACGGGTCGCTCAAAACAAACAGAGGAATATTTATAGCACCACAGGTACACAGTGTTTTTACAGTTTTTAAGAGAACTAACCTATGAATGGCTTACCTATAGTTGTCTCTGTATATTAAGCTGGGATAAGAGAAAGTATTTTAACACAGAAAAAGTACTTCAGTTTAAAAATGGGTCATGTCACAAGGAATCAAATTTTCCTTGATATTTTGATATGTAGGAGGTCATTGTACAATAAAAAGCATGCTGTAAGCTTCAGAACTCAAAACTTCCTCTCCAACCCAAAAAGAGCATTTCTTGTTTCCACTCGGCAGAAACTGTGTTTTGAAATCTGCTTCACTGTGACATCACAATAGGGTGTTCATTTGAATAGCCCCGCCTCCACAACATGCGTAATCGTCGGTGAAAGAGAGAACTGCAGAGTACTTCAACACAGCATTTAACTAGCAAAGATTAGGAAGTTGAGAAAGGTCCCAGACTTTGTGGGGTGATTTCCTACTTGGCAAACATATTTATATATATTAACAAATACATATACATATACATATTAACAAATACAAACGTATTTCCTGACACATGAGCCGTACTGAAGTGACGAGACAGGACGGGCGAACCACAGGGCCAACCGTCCCTTATTACACTCTACCGCTAGATACAGATTTATTAACCCTTCACATTCACAGCTTGTGTTAGTCTGGACTATTTATTTGTACTGTTGTCCACTTTACATTGCATTATTCTATCAAATCTTCTAAAAGTATTGGGGAGAAACAGTGTGGCAATTGTGTTGTGCACAAAATTGTGTCATGTGCAAAGTTGTTCCAAACCTGTTTGACTGTTTTCTTCTGTGGAACATGAAGAAGAGAGAGTTGTTAGAAAGAAACTTATTCAGGTTTGAAGCTACATGATGGTGAGTAAATTACATCAGATTTTTTCCCCCGTTAACTATCCCTTTCACAGTAAAACATGGCAGTATCTAGTATTTACTTACAACCCAAACCCTAATCCTTAGAAGCACTTTGTACTGGTGTTGTTTAAATGTAATAAATGCAACGCATATAGTATTTTATCAATATTTTGTTTCTCCTGTCCATGTGGTCTAGCGATGTAGTTCTGATCTGTCTCTCTGTGGCTTTTCACAATTGGCCTGAAAACACAGACAGGAAGTTGTTCAGTTGTGCAGAACACTTCTAAAGAACTCGCCTTCAAGTGGCAGGACTCTCTCAACTATCATCAATAACATCTTTACCAGGCAACTTTACATCAGATTTCTCCCTGCCCATATGGCACAAATGATACAGTACATTCCTCCATCAGAAAGTGAGGCAGTTTGTAAAAAATAATAATACATTTTGTGTCTGTACGCTAAGTCCTGAGAAGTGCTTTTAGCAACCAAACATGGTAAGTTAACTTTGAGTAAGCTGAACGTTTGAGAGGATTGCATGTTTTTATGAGAGTAAATTCCAGAGCCCCCTTAAAGGGATAGTTCACCCAAAAATGAACATTCTCTCATCATTTACTCACTCTCATGCCATCCCAGATGTGTAGAACTTTCTTTCTTCTGCAGAACACAAATGAAGATTTTTAGAAGAATATCTCTGCTCTGCAGGTCCATATAATGCAAGTAAATGGTGACCAGACCTTTGTAGCTCCAAAAATCACATAAAGGAAACATAAAAGTAATCCATACAACTCCAGTGGTTAAATCCTTATCTTCTGAAGCGACATGATATCAATATTTAAGTCCTTTTTCACTCTAAATCTCCACTTTCACTTTTGCATCGAAAAGTCACATGTGGTGCCTGTTTAGTTTCACTTTCACATCTGAAAGTGAAAGTTAAAGTGGAGATTTAGAGTAAAAAAGGACATAAATGTTGATCTGTTTCTCACCCACACCTATCATATCACTTCTGAAGACATGGATTAAACCACTGGAGTCTTATAAATTCTTTATATGCTGCCTTTATGTGCTTTTTTGGAGCTACAAAGTTCTGATCACCATTCACTTGCATTGTATGTACCTACAGAGCTGAGATATTCTTCTAAAAATCTTCATTTGTGTTCTGCAGAAGAAAGAAAGTCATACACATCTGGGATGACATGAGGGTGAGTAAATAAGCTAATTTTCATTTTGGGATGAACTGACCCTTTAAATAATATCTTATAAAAAAAATTAGAGCTTATTGAAAAGAAATACTGCAGAGTTGTGGTTGAATATTTTTTTTTAAGTTTGAGTAAAAGTCTGTAAAAGAAAGAAGTCTTTAGGTACTTAGATTTCGTCATTAGAGCTCTCTCTCTCTCTCTCTCTCTCTCTTACATATAGATTCCTTTAGGATCTCTTTACAAATAAATGATGTTTCCCCTCTGAGTCATTTCCTGTTTTCTGTTGATTCTTCAAAACAGAAAAAGTTAGAAAGGGAGAATCATTGCACTGATGCTACAATTTAAAATAAAATAAAAGATTGCAGATTTTTGTTGTTGTTCTTGTTGTGAATTATATATCAATATCTGACTTGTATCACTTGTACAGTATCACAATCATTATTTTTAAATTAATGCTATGTGTCATAAAGGGGACTACAGCTCGACACTTTAGAAAGAGCAGTATAAACAAAGTAAATGTAATAAATTGTCTCTTAATATTTCAGTACCTTCATCACACTTCACATCTGGCATCACTGGGATCTTCACTGATTTCAGATATCTGAATGTCATTAAAATGCTACACTACCAAATCATCTTGTGTTTTTATAGCACCTGTATGTGGAGAGAGACAATCTCCCTCCATCACAAACAGTTGTTTTACTTCATCTCTCTCATCAATCAAGCCTGTTGGAAATACAAAGACAGTTAACCCTTGTGTGACCTTCTGGACATTTTTGTCTTTTTCATTTTTGTTTTCTCGATCATTTTGTCTGTTAATGCCAATGGCATTAATTTTGTCAAAGGGGGAATTTTGATATGTCAACTTCAGTTCCTATAATGCATCTATAATACACTGTGTACACAAAATAGTTACACTCAGGACCTTCAGGACAAAAATGTCCCCATTGAAACCCATTAAAACTGCAATATTTGATCCCAGTGCCATTAAAGCATAAAATCATGAATTCTATGATATTATGTTTTCATTCCGGTGCCCTGGCTACAAAATTTTAATTGTTTATATTTTCCACCAGATGGCGCCATTTAGCCTATGGAGCAAATACAAGCTTTTTCCCTATTTTCTGTTTGCTGTATTATAGAGCACTGCAGGCCAGTTGTAAAAATGATGCAGCTAAAATTGTGTGGGTGTGCTGGTATCGATGTCAGAGTGTGTTTTATTTGTGTGTATTGAGAAATTTGTGTGTGTGTAAAAAAACAACAGTGGCATTATATAAACAAACTGGCATTTAAAGGGTTAAAATCCTGAAAATGAATGAATATTTGGTAGTTATGATCAGGACTGATGTTGGTTAATGATGTTTTTGATAGTAAGAGATCCAGTGTTATTGTCCAGCTGCAGACTGCCTCTAATCTTTCATTATCTTCATAACACTGTACATCTGTACAGATCCCATGTTCACTGATATAAGCTATGTAAATCCCACTAAAATACCATTTTATCAAATTGTACCCTTCTTTTAGAAGATCAGTCGGAAGAGTGAGGCTACTCTACTGTGATGCTTCAGCTACTGTGCACGTTGTGCAATTTTTATGGCCCTTTGCGTTTGCTGCTTGTCAGACTTTACGATATGAATGAACTGTAGTTTTGGGTAATAGCCATGGCACACTGTCTGGCAATATGTCAGACTAAACCATTCACTCTCACTTTGGTTGCATCACGTTCCACTGGTTTTCAATGTCTCTAGTCATAAGCGTTGTGTTTTTAGAACAATGTTTCATGTTAAACATAGTTTTAAACTTTGAAAAAACCCAATAAGCAATTGTTTTAAAAAATCACATTATCTGCTAAAAACATACATAGATGCGAGTGAAAACATTGGAGACTGGAAAAATGGAAACAGGCTTTAGCTGTAAATGGTGAAATACTTCCAGGTTCAGGAAAAAGGTGGATATACTGTAATACAAAATGCTGAAGTAACCGTATTATTTTATGAAAAAATGCTAGCCCATTGTATCTACCCCCATCGCCTGAATGGGCCACTTTAAAAAGTGATATATATATTCTGATGATTTAAAGTTGTTCTGATGGTTCCTTTCATTCCATAAAAACGCTTCAAATAATATTGAAAGTTTAGTTATGTCATATTTATGTTATATGAATGCAATATCCAAAAATATGTATATTCACACAACCACCACACACAGACATTCACATACTCGAATGCCCATTTTATTATCAGTTAAAATATTACATATATATATATATATATATATATATATATATAAAACATATCTAAATATTCAAGACATGAAATATAACTGAACAACAGCACAATTGTGAGTGTAAAACTGCCTTTATACAACAGTTCAACAAACAAGTAAATAATAATTAATAACTTTTTAGACAACACTTGGCCAGGTAGTTCATGCATTTCTTCTCCAACAGCGAAAATAGTTCTAAAAGATGCCAAAGCATTAAGCTCAACTCCACTCTTTCACTGCTTTCTTTGGTTTGAACCAGTGTTTTTTTGTTCTTAAAGAATATGTTTTAGAACGAATCGTTGTCATTCACTTCTATTGTTTCAGTCAGGGCAGCATTAATGCACTGGCTGGGGCCCGTGGCTGCTGGAGGGCCCCTAATAGCCAATATTTCACATTGGTGTGTATAAACGGGTATAGCTTATAACGTATGTGCTTTTCCCACTGTACTCCGAGAAACGTTGAATTCTTTCCAATTTGTTGACTTGCTGTTGGGCTTTATCCTATGTCATTTGTTATCCCTGTCTGTTTCACGCATGTGCACTCCTCAAAAACCTGTAACAATGCCACTTATGCATTTACATGACCACAATAAGCTGCGGTCTCTGAGAGAAACCCAGGTGCGTTAAACCGCCTTCTCTTACTTCTTTAAACAGCAAAAGGACATCAGTGTTCTTGTTTACATGATGCATCGGAACGCTGCTTTCTGCAAAAACCTTGGAATAAACCGTTTTCTTAAGTGCATGTAAATGTGGTCAACGACTCTCTTGTAACATGAAAGACACTATCATTTGTAGCCAGCTGTTGGCATAAAGATGTAGTAATCCCCAGAAATGGTAACTGAACGAAATCAAAATTAACAAAGAGACAAAATCCTGACCACTAAATGGAAACCATGAACATGGAAATGAGGAGTGAGACAAATACTGAAGTGTCCCAGTGCTTCTGGACTATCAGCACTCTTGAAACGCCGCTTGTCCAATGAGATTCGAGGACTGGAACTAACTATTGTATAATGTTACATATTGTACTTGTTTTAACACCTACAAATCAAGTCATTTTTATTTGTATAGAGCTTTTCACAGTACATATTGTTTTTAAAGCAGCTTAATAGAAAATGATGCTGGTGGTGGCTCAGCGGTTAAGGCTCTGGGTTACTGACCAGAAGGTTGGGGGTTCAAGCCCCAGCACTGCCAAGATGCCACTGTTGGGCCCTTGAGCAAGGCCCTTGACCCTATCTGCTCCAGGGGTGCTGTATCATGGCTGACCCTGCACTCTGACCCCAGCTTGGCTGGGATATGTGAAAAAGAAGAATTTCACTGTATATGTGCAAATGTATGACATGTGATAAATAAATACAATTATTATAATGTCTCAAATATTTTTAAGTCCTCATTGAGCAGTTTCATTGAAAAAAATCCAAAAATGGGTGGAGTAACTCCAGAAGGGTGTTGAGTTACTCCAGTAGGGGCCAGCTCCAAAAGGGGATGACACTTCCACACACTTAGGATTAGGTTAGGGAAAGGTTAGCAGTTCTGCATATCTTTGCTGGGGGTTTGGAGCTCCCACACATTTTTGGTCTCTTTCTGCTTGTGGGAACGCTGCATTTATACTCTTAATTTTCACAGTTAGCTCATTTTTCCAGGGGATTTTTAGAGCCTTGTTAGAGATTTTTTAGAGACTGCGATAATGTAACACAGTCACTATAAACGAGTGCTGATGGGGGCATCTTGACTCATCAAATGTGAGTTTACCCCCCCTGACTCATTCCCTCTGTTTTCTGTGGATTCTGTAAGCAAACATAAAACAATCATAGTGAATAAAACAAGAGAAAAAAATAATGTTCATGCTACAACTAGTGGTGCACCAATCAGGAAATTTGAGGCAGATACTGATCACCGATATTTATTTTAAAAGTGCCCCTTTCCACACTATTACAAGTTATTTGCTGAAGTCATATGTTAATACCTCGCATAGAAAAATTGCATTAATTGTGAAATGCTAACATGTATTTGAATTCAAAACTGTTCTGAATAGTTCAGTTGCCTCTATCAAACATCATTTTGGCATACTGATAACCAGTAAACACTGTGAAAGTGCCACACAGAGCAGAGGTACATAAAAAAAGAAATATATTTACATTTATGCATTTGGAAGATGCTTTTATCCAAAGTGACTTACAGACCTACTTATTACAAATACAATACCCCCAGTGCAACCTGGAGTTAAGTGCATTGCTCAAGGACACAATGGTGGTGGCTGTGGGGATTGAACCAGCAACCTGATTACCAGTTATGTGCTTTAGCCCACTACGCTGCCACCACTCCACTATATACACTATATTGCCAAAAGTATTCGCTCACCCATCCAAATAATTGAATTCAGGTGTTCCAATCACTTCCATGGCCACAGGTGTATAAAATGAAGCACCTAGGCATGCAGACTGCTTCTACAAACATTTGTGAAAGAATGGGCTGCTCCCAGGAGCTCAGTGAATTCCAGCGTGGTACTGTGATAGGATGCCACCTGTGCAACAAGTCCAGTCGTGAAATTTCATATTACTAAACATTCCACAATCAATTGTCAGCGGTATTATAACAAAGTGGGAGCGATTGGGAATGACAGCAACTAAGCCACGAAGTGGTAGGCCACGTAAAATGACAGAGCGGGGTCAGCGGATGCTGAGGCGCATAGTGCGCAAAGGTCGCCAACTTTCTGCAGAGTCAATCGCTACAGACCTCCAAAGTTCAAGTGGCCTTCAGATTAGCTCAAGAACAGTGCGTAGAGAGCTTCATGGAATGGGTTTCCATGGCCGAGCAGCTGCATCCAAGCCATACATCACCAAGTGCAATGCAAAGTGTCGGATGCAGTGGTGTAAAGCACGCCGCCACTGGACTCTAGAGCAGTGGAGATGCGTTCTCTGGAGTGACGAATCACGCTTCTCCATCTGGCAATCTGATGGACGAGTCTGGGTTTGGCGGTTGCCATGAGAACGGTACTTGTCTGACTGCATTGTGCCAACTGTGAAGTTTGGTGGAGGGGGGATTATGGTGTGGGGTTGTTTTTCAGGAGCTGGGCTTGGCCCCTTAGTTCCAGTGAAAGGAACTCTGAATGCTTCAGCATACCAAGAGATTTTGGACAATTCCATGCTCCCAACTTTGTGGGAACAGTTTGGGGATGGCCCCTTCCTGTTCCAACATGACTGCGCACCAGTGCACAAAGCAAGGTCCATAAAGACATGGATGAGCGAGTTTGGTGTGGAAGAACTTGACTGGCCTGCACAGAGTCCTGACCTCAACCCGACAAGAGCACCTTTGGGATGAATTAGAGCGAAGACTGTGAGCCAGGCCTTCTCGTCCAACATCAGTGTCTGACCTCACAAATGCGCTTCTGGAAGAATGGTCAAAAATTCCCATAAACACACTCCTAAACCTTGTGGAAAGCCTTCCCAGAAGAGTTGAAGCTGTTATAGCTGCAAAGGGTGGGCTGACGTCATATTAAACCCTATGGATTAAGAATGGGATGTCACTTAAGTTCATATGCGTCTAAAGGCAGATGAGCGAATACTTTTGGCAATATAGTGTATATCAATTTAAAGCTGCAAAAGCGCTTTAGTGAGAAATAAGCAGTATTTATGATTTGTTTACTGTCTTGGCCATTTTTGTTGTAATGCATATCACGAATTATGAAGCAACTGCGTGAAGATGTAGTGCTGTTATTGAAGGTTCAACTGTTATTTCTGTCTGGGAGTGAGCATAATTGCTTAAATTGTCTCTTGCTCAGATTTAACCAGCTGATCGCAATCAGTGGCCAATCAATTGTTGCATCCCTAAACTACACAATCACACAGCAAAACATAAAAAAAAAAAATATGGTCCCATTTGGGTGTTTTTACAGTTTTTTTTTATATGGAATGATCATGATTATTCATTATCAAGATTCCACTGAAAGACTGGCACTACTCACCACTGACAGTAACTATGAACTTCTTGTTTGCCTGTGGTGTGTTTCTAGTTTGTAGAGTATAAAGTCCAGAGTGTTCAGTCTTTATGTTGTTAATGGTGAGATCTCCAGTCTGCTCGTTCAACTGCAGTTTATCACTGAATCTCCTATCATCACCATTATATACCAAACCTTTATTTTTCTTTGCACAGATTTGAGCTATTTTAGTGTCTGTTGGTCCAAATTTCCAAATGATCACACCATGTCTCTGTATTTCAGTAAGATCAGTGTGTAGAGTGACAGAACCTCCCTCCATCACTGATACTGACTTCCCTTCACCTGTATCAGCACCAGACAAACATGGAGAACAAACAGGAACAATTACTCCACGCAGTACTTTGAATTAAACAAATACACGTTTCCTGTCAGATATATTAAAATGTAATTTAATATAAAGTTAAATAATATTTATAAAATATTTCCTTTAATGTCTCTCTTATTTTACAATGAAATTCTTTGAGAATGTTTTGTAAAGTTGGAACACCAAAGTTTGTTCACTTCAATGTAAGTTTCAGTCAATATCAGAGTGTTACTCACCTTGGACAGTAACAAAGAATGATTTGAAAATGATATTGCTGCCACTAATGTGAAGTAGATAAAGTCCAGAGTGTTTGGTTCTGATGTTCTCAATGGAGAGATCTCCAGTCTCATGGTTCAGCTGCAGACTGGCTTCCCCATCACCATCAAGCAAAAACTCCTCATTGTTCTGTTTATTCAGTGCAGCTATGGTGATGTATGGGGTTGTGTTATTGTCTAATACTCCAAACTTCCACATTATCACATCATTTTCCTGAAGCTCAGTAACTTTAGAGTTAAGAGTGACAGGAACTCCCTCCATCACGTCCACTTTTCTAACTCCATCTCTCTGCGCGCCTGAAACACCTGGAGAAAATACAGAAAAGTTCCACAGACGTATTGAACGTATATGCTGTCAGATAATACATTATATAACACAATCTGTCTGCAGATAAACACTATTAAAATGTAGATGCCTGTTCTTTAGAAACTGTCTGCACAAGACCCAATATATGATTTCGGGATGATATGCCTCTGTTGGTTCTTTCATTTAAAGGAATATTCTGGGTTCAATACAAGTTAAGCTTATTCAACAGAATTTGTGGCATAACGTTGATTACCAACATTAAAAAATAAAATAAAAATTTGATTCATCCCTCCTTTTTCTTAAAAAAAGCAACAACAAGCAGTTGTTTTTTATTGGCTTGTAGGCACTTTCATATCTGACAATACCAAACAATTTTTCCCTAATACATTTTTTTTTTCTCTCCAAAAGTTAGTGTACTTGTTAACCAATTTGACAAAAGTGCTTGAGATTAGGGCCTGGGTAGTTCAGCGAGTATTGACGCTGACTACCACCCCTGGAGTCGTGAGTTCGAATCCAGGGCGTGCTGAGTGAATCCAGCCAGGTCTCCTAAGCAACCAAATTGGCCCGGTTGCTAGGGAGAGTAGAGTCACATGGGGTAACTTCCTCGTGGTCGCGATTAGTGGTTATCGCTCTCAATGGGGCGTGTGGTGAGTTGTGCGTGGATCGTGGAGAGTAGCATGAGCCTCCACATGCTGTGAGTCTCCGCGGTGTCGTGCACAACGAGTCACGTGATAAGATGCACGGATTGACGTCTCAGAAGCGGAGGCAACTGAGACTTGTCCTCCACCACCCGGATTGAGGTGAATATCATGGAATCAACATGTATTTTTGCCAAATTATGCAAAAAGCATGAAAATATTATTTAATTGTGTGTATTTAGGATAAATAAAATGTTTTATATGACCACAAAAAAATAACATTTTAAACAATTTAAAAAACATTACAAATGTCGTTTCCATCAGCGTCATTTCCACCACAGAATTCCAGTGTTGCATGTACAGTACATACTATATTAACTAATGAGAGTGTGAAAAATGTTTTAACAGGATTTTATTTCTAGAAATTCACAGGGCTGGATTGCCCAAAGTTAAAGGTGCACGCAGTCATTTTTTTCCTCATTAAAAAATGTGTACTTCTAAAGCAATGAATTGTAATTTTGAAACACATATATAAAATTATGAGCACTCACATGAGATGAGGACTCTAGTCATATCAGGAACCTTATAAAAGCTGTTTTATTCTACATGGAGAGGGTCCACACATAGGGGCGGCCATGTTAGAATCACATGATCAGCTGAATACTACTCGGATAATCTCAGTAACTCAGTCTTGTTATTGGACATTTTCACTCATGGATTAAATAAATCATTGCTGACTGTCAATAGTACATTTTTACAATGGCATCTGTAACTTAAAATTGTTGATTTTGAATAATGCTGCATCCATGCCACTAGGTGTCACTGTAAGTCCAAGATGACACAAACAAAAAAGTGACTGAGTGGACCTTTAAAGAAACACACATTATAGTGTATATTGTATATCTTACTTACCAGCGTCCCTTTGCAGTAGAATCAGTTGTTCTCCAAGTATTTTTTCTGTTGAAAAATAATCACTTAATTATACAATGAAGTAGATCAATTAAGTACTTTCCCACTTGTGACTAAAGAGAAAGTTATTTTATTATTATTATTTAAAATGTTACACTGCTACACTCTTCTTTTGCCAAATAAAGCTCATATTTTCCTTATTATACCAGCTGTATGTAATACTTGCCATCTCGTTCTGCTCGTCTAGAGTTCCTGTGACGATAGTAAATCACACCAGCAGCTACAGCCACGACCAGCAGAACACCAACAAATATCACCACTTTTATAACTGTATGTACGACCAAATCTGTAATTGATAAAAGAGAGACAGTCATTAGTTAGTTCTGCCAGTTTGACCTATAACACACTATAAAGTAACAGCAATGTGACTCATTTTAAAGGTTCAATCAATTCAGTATATACAATGGATTGGCTACACGAAGGAAAATCTTCTTTATTATGATGATGGGTTATGTATGTGTTTTGAACAGCATCTACAGGTAAGTAACAGGTCGGTTTAATAAATAACCAATCCTGACATTAATATCACCACTGATGTACCTGAACACGTCTGACAGACTTCATTAATGTTGAGATGTTTAGTCTGGTTTCTGATGGGATTGTTGATCACACAGCTGTAGATGTTGTTCTCCTGATATTCCACCTCCAGATGTAGAGAGAGACTGCTGTTGAGATCAGACACACTGATGGAGGAGAATAAACTGTTTCCTTTGTACCAGGAGAGAGTCACCTGTGTCACATTCACCACTGAACACACCAACACACATTTAGAGCTTGAAGAACATTGAGAAGAGTCTCTGATGATGACAGGAACGGGCAGACGAGCTGGAAAACAGTAGAAAGCAAAAAAACCTGTAAAATTTTATTTATAAATATTATGGCTGCAACAACTCCCAACCAGGTCAGGATTAGGGTAAGAGGGCTGCTGAGTCCAATAGTGTATACATGTTCCTATTGTGAAACAAGGGTTACCAACTAGAACGTTCTACCAAGCAGAAAGAAAAGTGTTCAACCAAAGTTGTATTTTGCTAAATCATAGGAGGCTGAAACAAGCAGAACAGTATTTATCTGGCTTGACAATAATGAATATCTCAATTAGGGTGACATTAAACAATAAACTGAACATATTCATATTTTTCAGCCCCCTGAAGTGTATGTATTATTTCCATTATTTCCAAAATATATCTTATCTGAGAAGCCATGCATGATATTTCAAGAATTATGATTGCTTGGTAGATACACAGGGGGCTTAAAAATATGTGAAAATGAAAGAATCTGCAAGAAATATTTTACAGACCTTGATTTAGGTCACCAACAACAAATAAGCAAGAACCAAAATTTGTTAAAGCTTTCCTTAAATTAGCATAAGCAGTGTTTGTTATTTTGGTTCTAACTGACCCCTGAAGTTTTTTGCAGTATTTTATAGCAATGTAAGAGCATTTCTTTCTGTGATATAGTTAATTCAGACAGAAAATTATGGCAAACAATAAAACACACATTATAAAACAAGCAGCAACAGTGGCATGCAAAAGTTTGGGCACCCCTGATCAAAATTTCTGTTGCTGTGAATAGCTAAGCGAGCAAAAGTTGGCCTGATTTCCAAAAGACTTAAAGTTAAATGACAAATTTCTTTAATATTTTAAGCAATTTTACTTTTTTATATTCATCTTTTACAGTTTCAAAATAACAAAAAAGTAAAAGGGTCCGAAGCAAAAGTTTGGGCACCCTGCATGGTCTGTACTTAGTAACACCCCCTGGCGAGTATCACAAGAGCTTGTAAGAGCTTTTTGTAGCCAGCTAAGTGTCTTTCAATTTTTGTTTGGGGGATTTTCGCGACTATTCTTCCTTGCAAAAGGCTTCTAGTTCTGTGAGATTCTTGGGCCGTCTTACATGCACTGCTCTTTTGAGGTCTATCCACAGATTTTCGATGATGTTTAGGTCATGGGACTGTGAGGGCCATGGCAAAACCTTCAGCTTGTGCCTCTTGAGGTAGTCCATTGTGGATTTTGAGGTGTGTTTAGGATCATTATCCTGTTGTAGAAGCAGTCCTATTTTCATCTTTAGCTTTTTTACAGATGGTATCTTTACATTATGATGTTTGCTTCCAGAATTTGCTGGAATTTAATTTAATCCATTCTCTACCAGTGAAATGTTCCCCTGTGCCACTGGCATCAACACAAGCCCAAAGCATGAACGATCCACCCCGTGCTTAACAGTTGGAGAGGTGTTCTTTTCATGAAATTCTGCACCCTTTTTTCTCCAAACATACCTTTTGCTCATTGCGGCCAAAAAGTTCAATTTTAACTTCATCAGTCTGCAGGACTTGTTTCCAAAATGCATCAGGCTTGTTTAGATGTTCATTTGCAAACTTCTGAAATTTGTGGTGAGGATGCAGGAAAGGTTTTTTTCTCATGACTCTTCTACGAAGGTCATATTTGTGAAGGTGTCGCTGCACAGTAGAACAGTGCACCACTACTCCAGAGTCTACAAAATCTTCCTTAATGTCTTTTGCAGTCAAACAGGGGTTTTGATTTGCCTTTCTAACAATCCTACGAGGAGTTCTCTCTGAAAGTTTTCTTGGTCTACCAGACCTCAACTTGAACTCCACCATTCCTGTTAACTGCCATTTCTTAATTACACTACGAACACTAATGAGTGCTAGACAGCTGCTTAGAGGAGCCCATGGCTGCTGATTGTTGGGACAAGATTTGAGAAGTCAGAGTATGTATAAAGCTTTGAAATTTGCATTACCTGGTCTTTCCAAACGATGATTGTGAACAAGCCATAGCCCTAACAAGCTAATTAATGTCTGAGACCTTGATAAAAGTTATCTGAGAGCTCAAATCTCTTGGGGTGCCCAAACTTTTGCATGGTGCTCCTTTCCTTTTCTCACTCTAAAATTGTACAAAATATAAATAATACACTAATATTGCTTAAAATGTTGAAAAGAATGTTTCATCTTTAACTTTATGCCTTTTGGAGATCAGTTCATCTTCTACTCACTTAACTATTCACAGCAACAGACATTTTGACCAGGGGTGCCCAAACTTTTGCATGCCACTGTATATACAGTATAATATACAGTAATAATATAAATGTTTACACAGATATTTAATTATATATACTAGGGCTATATATAATTAAATATTTAAAATAAAATTAAGTTCTTCTTTCTAACTGTCCTACTACCTGTCCTCTTGACCCTGTTTCTTATCATCTTCTGCAAGCTGCCTCTCCACCACTCTTGCCCACATTCACACACATCATCAACACATTCCTTACAACTGGAACCTTTCCCAACTCATTCAACAAGGCTCGGGTAATCCTACTGCTCAAAAAACAAACACATAACCCCACAGAGTTCAATAACAACAAACTAGTCCTTTCCTACCTTTCCAGGCAAAAACTCTTGTGAGGGTTGCATTTAACCAGCTGTATACTTTTATCAGAACAACCTACCTAACAGTCATCAATCTACGTGGTTTCAAAAAAGGACATTCCACAGAGACAGGTCTCCTGTCAGTAAATGAAACCCAGTGACTCGCAAGAGCTAACTCTAATCCTCATCCTCCTTGACTTGTCTGCTGCCTTTGACAAAGTGAACCACCAGGTCCTCCTGTACACCCTCTCCGACCTGGGCATCACTGGAACCGCGCTTGGCTGTTTGGAGTCGTATCTCATAAGCAGATCCTTCAAGGTGTCTACTGGTGTTCCTCAAGGATCAATGCTTGGACCCCTCCTCTTCTCAGTCTACACAACATTACTCAGACCAATCATTAAGGCACATGGTTTTTCCTACCACTGCTTCACAGATGATACACAGCTCCACCTGTCGTTCCAGCCTGACAATCCCACCGCCTCAACTTGTATTCCAGCCTGCCTTTCAGATATTTAAGCCTGGATGAAGGAACACCACCTTCAGCTTAACCTTGCCAAGACAGAACTTCTGGTATTCCCTGCCAACCCATCTGTTGACAATAACCTCACAATTCATCTGGGTTTAACAATACTAACACCAACCAGAACAGCCAGAAAAACGGGAGTGGTGTTTGATGGCCAGCTAAACTTCACTGGACACATCTCAACAACCACCCAGTCTTGCAGGTATGCGCTTTACAACATCAAGAATATCTGACCTTTCCAGTCTGAATGTGCTACGCAGCTCCTGGTCCAAGCTCTTGTCATATCAAGATTTGACTACTGCAGTGTCCTGTTGGCTGGCCTCCACACTAGCACAATTATGCCACTGCAGTTGGTCCAGAACAAGCAGTGCATCTGGTCTTCAATCAACCAGAGTGCTCACGTCAATCCAATCTTGATTTCACTCCACTGGCTACCTGTAGCTGTCTGCATCCAACTCATGGCTTTGACAAAGTCACTCCCCAGATTATTCACATTCTCTGTTCCTCAGTGGTGGAATGCGCTTCCAACCCCCATCCAATCTGTTGAGACCTTCTCAACATTAAAAAAACAGCTGAAGACACATCTCTTTCATGATCACTTAATCAGTCCACAAACATAAAGCACTTGCATTCTATATTTATAAAAATGATAATAACAATAATAATGATCTTTTTCTTTCTTCGTCTTTCTTTTGCTGTAACTTCTGCACTACTCAAGCTACGATTAGAATTTATACTGCAGATATTGTTGGCTTTTGTGTGATGAATTGCTTATGTTCCTCATTTTCTAAGTCTCTTTGTATAAAAGTGACTATTTAATGACTAAATGTAAATGTAAATTATATTATTAATAATAATTACTTTTCTCTTATTTTAAAATTGTAATTCTTTAAAACTGTTTCTTAAGATATAAATAGAATTTTGCCATTTGTGGATGGTACACAGTTGTGCTCAAAAGTTTGCATACCCTTGAAGAATTGGTAATATATGTACCATTTTTAAAGAAAACATGAGTTAGCAGACAAAACACATTTCTTTTATTTCTTATGGGATTCATATTCAACTGTAGGTTATAACAGAATGGCACAATCATAAAACAAAACATGGCAACAAAGAAAAAAATGAAATGACCCCTGTTCAAAAGTCTGTATACCCTTAGTTCTTAATACTGTGTATTGCCCCCTTTAGCATCAATGACAGTGTGCAGTCTTTTGTAATACTTGTCTATGAGGCCCCAAATTCTTGCAGGTGGTATAGCTGCCCATTCGTCTTGGCAAAATGCCTCCAGGTCATGCAAAGTCTTTGGTCATCTTGCATGAACCGCGCGTTTGAGATCTCCCCAGAGTGGCTCGATGATATTAAGGTCAGGAGACTGTGATGGCCACTCCAGAACCTTCACCTTTTTCTGCTGTAACCACTGGAGGGTCAACTTGGCCTTGTGCTTAGGGTCATTGTCGTGCTGGAAAGTCCAAGTGCGTCCCATGTGCAGCTTTCGTGCAGAAGAATGCAAATTGCCTGCCAGTATTTTCTGATAACATGCTGCATTCATCTTGCCATCAATTTTCACAAGATTCCCCATACATTTAGAGCTCACACACCCCCAAAACATCAGTGAGCCACCACCATGCTTCACAGTGGGGATGGTATTCTTTTCACTATAGGCCTTGTTGACCCCTCTCCAAACATAGCGCTTATGGTTGTGACCATAAAGCTCTATTTTGGTCTCGTCACTCCAAATTACAGTGTGCCAGAAGCTGTGAGGTGTGTCAAGGTGTTGTCGGGTATATTGTAACCAGGCTTTTTTGTGGCACTGGCGCAGTAAAGGCTTCTTTACTGACATTAACTCGACCATGCAGCTCATTTTTGTTCAAGTATCGTCGTATTGTGCTCCTTGAAACAACCACACTGTCTTTTTCCAGAGCAGCCTGTATTTCTCCCGAGGTTACCTGTGGGTTTTTCTTTGTATCCCGAACAATTCTTCTGTCAGTTGTGGCTGAAGTCTTTCTTGGTCTACCTGACCTTGACTTGGTATCAAGAGATCCCCGAATTTTCCACTTCTTAATAAGTGATTGAACAGTACTGACTGGCATTTTCAAGGCTTTGGATATCTTTTTATATCCTTTTCCATCTTTATAAAGTTCCATTACCTTGTTACGCAGGTCTTTTGACAGTTCTTTTCTGCTCCCCATGGCTCAGTATCTAGCCTGCTCAGTGCATCCACGTGAAAGCTAACAAACTCACTGACTACTGATACACAGACACTAACTGCAATTGAAAAAGCCACAGGTGTGGGAAATTAACCTTTAATTGCCATTTAAACCTGTGTGTGTCACCTTGTGTGTCTGTAACAAGGTCAAACTTTCAAGGGTATGTAAACTTTTGATCAGGGCCATTTGGGTGATTTCTGTTATCATTATGATTTAAAAAGGAGCCAAACAACTATATGATGATAAATGGCTTCATATGATCACTATCCTTAAATAAATGATATGATCAGTCATATTTTCAAAATCAATGCCAAAATTTCACAATTTCTGCCAGGATATGCAAACTTTTGAGCACAACTGTATCTAAATTTCAATTTTAAATCGTAAAAACGTTATTACTCACCACAAACAGTAACACTGAATTTCTGGGTTGAGACCTTATCTTCACCAATGATCTGTAGTTCGTAAAATCCAGAGTGTTTAGTTGTGACGTCTGTGATCGTGAGAGAACCAGGCTGATCCAGCTGTAGTTTACCTCTGAATCTTCCATCAAGAACATTATCATAAATAGAGATCTTACTAGCCTCTCTATTAATTTGAGCTATGCGAGTGTTTTCAGATCCAAATGTCCACAGTATAATATCATAGCTCTGTATATCAGTAACTGCTGTAGGTAAAGTGACAGAATCTCCCTCCATCATCTCTACTTTCTCAGCACCAAACACACCTGGAAAACAAACAATAACAGTTTTTCGTTTAAAAGATTGAACCAAACCCACTGGGTCTCATTCATTAATACTTGTGTACAAGTGTACTTATGTGTGCAAAAAAATATTCACATGCAAAATTTTCAATGGATTCACACCAGGCTTGTACGACCTTCGTTCATCTGTTAATGAATCTGAACTATTCTAAATAAGGGAGCATGTGCCAGCAGTATATAATTTGCATAAAACATGCCTATATGATCTCTGTATAAGGACTTCCCACACTACCAATGTACAGCCATTCGACACGCTCCTAGATCCCCTGTATCCTGTATAACTCTCTGCATCCTTCACACTGTTTTTGCAAATTAAATATTGGCATGTGAACGCTCGCGCTAAATGGAGCCTTGCAAGTTCCAGGCAACGGTCGCGATGAAGTCACTTTCTGCAGGCGAACCCTCACCTGCCCGTCGCAGGCAGTTGTGTAGTCTGCGCACTCCTGCGACTTGCCCAGACTAGTCGCAGATGCTACCATGGATTTAAAACCTATTTAATTTGGCCGAAGTCATCAGGTGTGCGCACTATGGACTGTAAAATGAGCAAGAGATTGGCAATGAACAACAGCCAATGAAATATGGGTGCGTCCAAAATCTGGACAATTCTGCCATAGGAGGCTGTATGTAGAGAAGGATGAAAATAAGGTGCCTTTTCAAACTGTTCTGAGACCAGTAGCTATATTCATACAAAAACACTGCTGGTTAAGCTGTTTACTGATACATTTTACTGGTAAGCAGCTGACTTAGAGGAGAGCAATACACTGGAAAGCAGGAGCAAAATAAAGAAATTTCAAGGACAAATCATCTCATAATTGATACACCCAGTCTGCGATCAGTCGTGTAGTGTGCTTGGCTTTCAGATGCAGCATAATTAAGTTGGAACAGCCTTCATGTCGGAAGTCCACCTATGATGTCTTAAAATACTGCCTCCAGAGGCAGTTCACTAGGTTTTGGAACAGACCCACAATCCATATGCAATTAGGGAGACTTATCGATGTGCCTTTCCACTCAACAATATGTCATCTTTGATCTTTGAAAAATCTACGTTGAATTCTGGACACTGAGGCTAACACAGTTCGTGAATCTAATTATTTTCAATATCTCTGTGCTTGTGTAGCCAAGCCAGCTGTGTAGATTGTTCAGGCTACACATGGTTCCCTCCTGGTCATAGAAGTAGCATAAACAGGCCTATCAATCTAGTTGTATTTAATTAACAAAAAATTCAAACCAGTTATGTTACAACAATGCTATAACAAACTGTCCAGCTAACAAAGGAAGGACCAGTAGCGTATATTCTGGCAATTTCATGACTGACTAAATGACAGTAATTGCAACATTGCAGGCCTGTAATTTCATTACCATTTCATAGGTTCCCCTACAGTATGTGTTCTGATAATCTAAAATGTATATAAAAAACATCTTAAAATATCCCCAGTTGCAACAAAGGAAAAGTGCATATCCCTTAAGAACATTGGTCAACATCCCTGATAGCACAAGTACATCACCCAGACTATCAGAAAGTCCGCCCGGAACTGATGTAGATTGATGTAGATATTGTTTCGGACGGTCCGTTTTGACTGCTGCATAACGGATATGAGAGGGTGGCTGAGTTCGGAATTGCATACTACCCATACTATTCATACTACATCTGCCATATTTGTCTATGGCAGAAACAGTAAGAGTAGTATAGTAGTATGCAGTTCCGAACTCAGCGGCTGTTACGACTGTGCTCCAAACATTCACTATATAGTGTGCGTCTATGCAAATCAAGTGAGTATTTTGTATCTTTTTATTCAGTTAATATCTTGTACATATCATTACATGACTACAGACCTTTCGCCCTGATGTCTGTGGTCATGAAATCATTTGAGAGACTGGTGTTGGCCCACCTGAAGGACATCACAGGACCCTTTCTAGATCCCCTTCAATTTGCTTATCGAGCAAACAGGTCTGTGGATGATGCAGTCAACATGGCTGCAACATCTGGACAGACCAGGGACATATGCTAGGATCCTTTCTGTGGACTTCAGTTCGGCTTTCAACACCATCATCCCAGCTATACTCCAGACTAAATTACACCAACTCTCTGTTCCTATGTCTATCTGTCAGTGGATTACCAGCTTTCTGACAGACAGGTAGCAGATAGTGAGACTGGGGAAACTCACTTCCAGCACCTGTACAATCAACACTGGTGCCCCCCAGGGATGTGTGCTCTCCCCACTATGTTCAGTACTTTTTATACAGATATTTGTATCCCTATAAATCTATTAAAAAGTACTGAACATGTACTCCCAAAAACAAGTCTTGTGCTATATAAAGAATAATATTCGGAGTGTTTTGCAGTTGGTTTCATGTCTCTAGATCAAACAGTCATTGAGTTTCATGGAATTAGAATATTACAAACATTTACACTACTATATTTATTTGAAAACATATAGAATGTAAATTCCACAGACAGAACCTTGTGTCATGAAAGGGATATTTTTAAGAACATTTCATATTTGTTGTGATGTCATAATATAAAATGGTTAAATTGTTTCATTGATTTATAAGGCTAATAAAATTCAGCTTTGTGCTAGGTAAAGAAGACCAATTCATGCATTTCCAAGTTGGTTTGGCTTGAAAATGTGAGAGTTTAATGGGTATTGTCGCGAATGTCAAATATAAAATTCACTTTACAGCATTTCTGAACTACGCGAAAAGTCATGACGTCAACAAACATAAAAAACGATGATAAATCAAATGTAAAAAATAATAATAATAATAATAATATCACTGACTTACAGATTCATGTAGTAATTGTTGGAGAGAACTAAAACGATCAAACTGGTCAATTAAGAAACTCCACTAATAAAGAAAATTAGATAATATGCATTTTTTTCTTGTTTCAAGAACGAAAGCAAAAGTGTAAACCTAAACGTAATTCAACCACTTACCGTACGTTAAAAATGAGAAGAGAAGAGAGTAAAATGTCTTCATATTGTTGAGTTCAGTTCAATCAGATTAAGTACAGTAATCTGCTCCGTTGTCTCAAGAGTTTGTCGATCAGTTTCAGCTAAACCGACCTAAGCAATGGCGGAGCCAGAGGGGTACCACCCCAACATAACTGGCAGTTGCTGATGCTGATTGACATCTCATGTAACCTCTTGTCAGAAGAAGAGTTTTTTTTTTTTTTGTTTTTTTTTTTTTCGGGTGTAAGAATTAAGGGTGATTGTATGTTGATTGGTGGAGCAAGGTAAATCAGGAGATTGCATGTAGAGTGTCAATGGTCCATTTGGATGATAGGTGGCGGTAATGCGCTTATGTGTCTGCGAGCCGCCGTAAAACAAGAAGAAGAAGAAGAAGAGTTTTGTTTTTGTGACGTTCGCCGGCAGCGCGCGCAGTTTTCAAACGGAAGACGAGCCGAGGACGACAGAATATGGTTGCAAGATACAGAAGAATAAGAAAACGTCATATTTGAAGTTAGTTTGTGAGGTTTAGCATCATGTTTGTTTGCTGAATAAATTTGATGAGACGCTGTGTGAGTTAATAAGGCTCCAACAGGCTACCAGTTAATCAGATTAGAGAGATCGTTTCACAATTTAGCATAACAATCCTTACATCTGTGCTAGTAATACACGCATATATCGTACAGTGTGTAAGTTACAGTATACAAATGTTTACATAATGTGGAGAAGTAGGCTACAGCTTCAGCGAGTTAACATTTAGCAGTTTGAAATCGATTAGCTAGTTCAGTTACTTCAGTTTAGAGTAGGGCTAGCAATGATCAAACTGGTAACTTAGACTGGTAGTTGAACTGTTGAAAAATATTGGTAATTGGATGATTAGATGTAACCATAGGCGGTCATATTTTTGCACAGGATCAATTAAACATGAAAAGAAAGGGAGAGATATCAGAGTTCTTTTTAAAGAAGTTCAAACAGGCAGATCAGGTGCAAACGGACCCCAGAGCAGCTCCTTAGCTGAGGCTAGTCAGAGTCAGGTCAGACTTCAGGACCACCAACAGGTCAGAGCATCTACCAGACACAGGCAGTCAGTCACATGCCAAGTTCAGGATGAGTTTGTCAGATTAAAAGGATAGTTCACCCAAAAATGGAAATTCAGTCATCATTTACTCACCCTCATGTCGTTCCAAACCTGTATGACCTTCCTCTGCAGAACACAAAAGAAGATATTTTGAAGCATGTTGGTAACCAAATAGTTTTGGGTTCCTGTCGACTTCCATTGTATTTTTTATTATTTTTTCTATACTATGGTTGTTGATGGGAACCAAAACTCTGTTCTGCAGGAGAAAGTCAGTCATACAGGTTTGGACCTTTAAAATGTTGGTTCATGTGTGTAGTTGTTGATGATGGCTGTGGCATTTATAGTGTGATTATACACTAATGGTTCTTGTCTTATAGATAGATGTATCAGGGGATGACACAGTGACCTCTGATTCTAAGCAAGACAGTGAGCCAGAGCTGCCAGGAGATGTCACTGAGCCCCTCCCAACTGCAACAAGCACCAGATTTGCTGATCCAAAAGGACCCAGTGGTAGGCCAGACCTATACTTTAAACTACACAATGTAGTTAGCAGCTGTTAGTATCTAATCTTGTGGATCCGTTAATTATACATTTCCATAGAGATAAGACACATTATTTAACATTATATTATTATAATATGATTTATTTTGCATTTCAGACATCTCTAGATCCAGAGAAGAGGGTCCTGTACAGCCATGTTTGAAAACATTTCCCAGAACTCAGCATGGTACTAGGAAAAGTGCTTTCAACAGCTCCTGGTGTAAGGACAGTTCATGGCTTGAATAATCTGTAAATCAAGATTCAGTTTATTGTTGCACAGTGGGCACTATGCATGAAGGGTGCATTGCTTCATGCAACTTGTAGACACATAGTGACCCAATTCTTTCCACTATGTGAGTACTGTGTGTGTGTGTTATTACTATCATTACCAGAAAAACAGCTTATAAATCGTACTAAATCATACATACTACATATTTTTTTAGGTTTAGGTGATGGATAGGTTTAGGGGATAGAAAATACAGTTTGTACAGTATAAAAATCATTATGGAAATTCCCCATAAAACATGGAAACCCAACATTGTGTGTGTGTGTGTGTGTGTGTGTGGACCCCCAAAAGTAGCAGTGGCCACCCCATGTATAAAACTCTAGTTCCGCCACTGGACCTAAGTCCAACAAAAAAACTTAAATATCGTAATGGATATCTAGTCTTGATTATGTATATGCTGCTGAAAGGAAACAGTAGGTTTTCAGAGTATGAGAAGGTACTGTCTTCCCAACAAACTTTTCCCTATCGTTAGAATATAGTTCCTGTTCCTGTAATGCTTATTTTTTTCTTTTTCATTACCAAATTTTTTTTTAATAAACACGGCAGAGAGGTTGATATACAACAATAACTGAGAAGTACAGCACTGTACAGCATTTTAGATACATATAGAATTGTATTATTTATTTATTTATTACAAAAAATGTGATTTGTATGCATTATCGGGGGCGTAGATTCCAGGGGGGATGAGGGGTCAAGGCTCATTCAGTGTTGAATCACAGCAGGGTTGCAGAAAGGATAAATTAGTCTTCCAAAATGTGTTGTGGTTGATTTTAAGGATTATACAGTATAATAATTACAATGGATAAATAAATAATCTATCAATGGATAAACTTGTCTGTTTATTGATGTTGCCCCATGGTTGCAGAAATGTTATGGAAAATAAGAGGTTATGGGAATGATAGGGGAACCATTGTGTAAAGAACTTTCCTGGAAAACAAAAACCGTACCTTAAAACTGTTCTGGGAACCAAACAAATGTCTGTTGGATTCTAGGCAAGGCATGGCAAACCGGGAAATAAATTTTTTTTTTGTTTTTTTTTTCGTAATATGAGGTAAAGAAGCACAATTTATGATACCAGTATTGTCAGATTTTATTGCTGATTTGAAATATGTTGTTTTTTTTTTTTCTTTTTTTTTGGGGGGGATTTTTCCCCTTCTTCTCCCAATTTGGAATTCCCAATGCACTCTAAGTCCTCATGGTCGCATATTGTCCGGGTGGCAGAGGACGAATCTCAGTTGCCTCCACATCTGAGACAGTCAACCCGTGCATCTTATCACGTGGCTTGTTGAGCTCATTGCCACGGAGACATAGTGCGCGTGGAGGCTTCACGCCATCCACCGCGACAACCACACTCAATTCACCATGCGCCCCACTGAGAACAAACCACATTATAGCGACCACGAGGCGGTTACCCCATGTGACTCTACCCTCCTAGCAGCCAGGCCAATTTGGTTGCTTACGAGACCTGGCTGGAATCACTCAGCACGCCCTGGGATTCGAACTAGCGAACTAGCGAACTCCAGGGGTGGTAGCCAGCGTATTTTACCACTGAGCTACCCAGGCCCTTGCAATATTTGATCCCAGTGCCATTAAAGCATAAAATCATGAATTCTATGATATTATGCTTTCATTCCGGAGCCCTGGCTTCAAAATTTACATTTTTATTATTTTCCACCAGATGGCGCCATTTTTCTCATGTTTAGCCTATGGAGCAAATACATGCTTTTTCCCTATTTTCTGTTTGCTGTATTATAGAGTACTGCAGGACAATTGAATAAATGATGCAGTGTGTTTTGTGTGTGTGTGTGTGTAAAAAAACAACAGTGGCATTATATAAACAAACTGGCATTTAAAGGGTTAAAATCCTGAAAATGAATGAATATTTGGTAATGATCAGGACTGATGTTGGTTAAAAAATCGAAGTCATTGAAAGTGGAAAATAATATTAATATATAATATTCTGGCAGTTTTTTGACATCGACATTTTTGTCCTCTAATGACCTCTGAGTAACTTTTTTTTTTATTGACGCACAAGGGTTAAGACATTTAGCAGCCACTCTTATCCAGACTGGCTGAGAAACAGATTCTGCAGAAGAAAGAAAGTCATACACATCTGGGTTGGCATGAAGGTGAGTAAATGATAAGGGATTTTTCAATTTTGTGTGACTATCCCTTTAAATTAAATCTCAAAATGACAAACTCTTCCTGTTTTTTTCCTAATTGTGCAGTTAAAATACATCATCCAGTCCAGTCAAACACTGATAAACAATTATAAGGCAAGTGTATATTGTCCCTTTTATGTTTCACTGTCTTTTTTTTACATTTTTTATATATATATCCCTTTAACAGTGAAACCATGCAGTATTTAGTCAGGCAGAAAATACCTACAAACCCCAATCCTTAGAAGCACTTTGCACTGGTATTGCTTAAATATAATTACTGCAATGCAAATCATATTTTTAACAAAAATTAAAATATATTAAAATAATTATAAAAAACTAAGAGAGGAAGTTGTTCAGTTGTGCAAAAAACTTATAAAGAACTCGCCTTCTAGTGGCAGGACTCTCTCAGCTATCACCAATAACTTCTTTACCAGCCAACTTTACATCAGATTTCTTCCTGCCACATGGTAAATTCCTCCATCAGAGATTGAGGCAGTTCGTAAAAGAATGGAGGCAAAACTAAAGTTATGTTTGTGTATGCTAGGTCCTGGGAGGTAGGGGTTAACTACCAAACACAGTAAGTAAACTTGTTGTAAGCTAAAAACAAAAAACAAAGAGTAACTGAGAATATGCTAGCAAGAGTGACAGAAAGTGTGGATTCGGAAAAACTACAAACATGGCGGACGTGCATGTGACCAAATGACGTCACGCTGCAATGCACGCCACACACACGGAAATAACGCAAATAATTTCATAACACAAAATAGGACTTTTTATTATTAAATTGTATAAAAATTAAGTCGTACATATTTTATATTTAATAAGACTAAAACTGAACTTGGAGAATCAAAACACTGTAGTTTGGAAAGAAGCAAAACGTTTAACACAGTTTGTCCACTAGAGGACAGAGATGATCACACACTGAAAACAGCAGATGAATCACATTTAAGATTTCACATTCACGTCTGATCATGTGACAGGTTTGTCCACCATCTTATGCAACATGCACATATCAGATAACGTGTAAAACATGTTTAGTGTTTCATGACACTTTAAAGTTTACAATCATACAATATTAAGAATGAGCATACATGAACAATGTTACATATGCAATATATAATGCACATGTAATGTAACAAGTATAACATTTAAATCTCACACAGAGCGGTGTAGACACCCCCCAATAATCAAAACAAGCAAGTACAACCCCCCCCAATGTTCAAGACAAATCTACACCTTTGATCACAGGTAAAAGAAGAACATATTGTGGACTGATAAGCATTCCATTAATGTACATTAGACGAAAACATAAAAATAGTAAATCAAAAGCTGTTTCACAGCTTAAGAGCACACAGTGGTTGATTTCAAACACAGAATGTCTTTATATACGGGGGACTTTGGAGGCTCATAACAGTTGAAATATGCTGTTTCAAATGTTTGTTGCCATTTGTTCCATACTGATGCCATTGGGCATCTCATTATTCATCAACAGCGTTTGTGTTTCCTCTGAATCATTCCCTTGGCTTTCTGTGGATTCTGTAAGAAAACAAACAAAAAAAAAAAAGTTAAAAAGAAATATATCTAGATGTAATGCTGACATAGCAGATACACACGGATGCAAGAACAATAAAATATGTTTTTGTAATGACTTCCTACTAGAGATGCTTTTTTACTGGGAAACCAAATTTGACCATCACTTGTAATCAGTGGCGTAGCCAAGGGTGGTTCGGGCCCACCCAAATTAGACCCAGGCCAACCCAGAATGCTAGAGAGGATTTTTTTTTTTTTACTTCATATATACATATATAAAACAGTGCCGCCTTTCTGTTGCTGAGGAAAAAAAATCTGGCCCATCCATTTTTATTGAGGCTCACCCAAAAGTAATTTCCTGGCATTTCCAGCAAAATGACTAAAAGAGGAACTCTAGAGAGGGATTTTAAAAACCTTTGCATCCTTTTTGAATCACTACGCAAGATTAAAATTTTCTGGCACATCCGCAAAGTAAGTTTTACAGTAACAGATGGCAACTTTAACAGTTTAATATAGCACACTTTAAACTTTCAAAGTGCATCTAGCTTCCTCACAAAGACCTAAATAAGATCGCTACTGCATTGAAAGACTTGAGCTACTCACCAGAGACATCAACAAAGAATGTCTTGTAGATCTTCCTCATGTTGCTAGTGATCTTCAGTTTATAAAGTCCACTGTCTGTGGTTTTTATATTTGTGATGGTAAGATATCCAGTTTTCTCATCTAGTTGCAGTCTGCCACTGAATTTGTCGTTATTACATGAATTTAATGTCACATTTTTCCTACAATTTACTCTAGCTACGGTAGCAAACGGGCTAGTGATGCTTGTGCCCACTTCTCCAAACTTCCACTGAATCAGATCATATCTTTTTATTTCAGTAACTCCAGTGTTTAGAGTGACAGACTCGCCTTCCTTCACTTTCACCGTCTTCATTCCTTTTGTCGTAGCATCACAAAGACCTGGAGAAAATGAATAAATAGGAACTAATAATATATAAATTAACAGAAGGCTGTTTACACAGAGTGGATGTTCACAGTGAATTCATTGTGAAAACTGTACCAATGCATTCCTATTGAACTATTCTCGATGGGGACGAAATCTGTATGATGACAAATCAATTGAGATTTTTAGTAATTTTAAACTTTTAAAAAGTATACTAAGTAATTACTTACACTTTCTATTGGATCGAAAAGAAGATAAGTGGTTTCGCCCATCCCTACTTTCAAGCACTACTAGTAATGGTGTTTCTTTGTAATGGTGCTTGATGAATGGACACATTAATACAGTATCATATGAACTCTATTCTCCAGGCGTCTGTCCCATTAATAATCACAGATTTAATTGAACATTGAAGTAGCTCTAACAAATACATTATAACATTTGGATGCACAGAAATTTTACTTCAAAAAGAAACATTATAAAACTCTACAACAAAAGTATTTCCTTGCTATACCAGCTAAGTACTACTTGCCATTTTGTTGTATTAATTTCCTCTTGATGCAGAATATCGCCACCAAAGTCAGGACCAGGAATATTCCAGTAGCAACAGTCAATATCAGCACTATATATACTGTGGGTAAGCCCTGTTCTTTATTGTTATTCGAACTGTCCACTATAAAACAGCAAAACAGAGGAAGTCATAGGAACACACATAAAAATTACCAGTGTTGAGCAAATTAACAAAGTAATCCACTACAAATTACTAATTTCATCACATTCCCAGTGGGTCAGAAGTTTACATACACTTTGTTAGTATTTGGTAGCATTGCCTTTAAATTGTTTAACTTGGGTCAAATGTTTTGGGTAGCCTTCCACAAGCTTCTCACAATAAGTTGCTGGAATTTTATCCCATTCCTCCAGACAGAACTGGTATAACTGAGTCAGGTTTGTAGGCCTCCTTGCTCACACAAGCTTATTCAGTTCTGCCCACAAATTTTCTATCAAATTGAGGTCAGGGCTTTGTGATGGCCACTCCAATACCTTGATTTTGTTGTCCTTAAGCCATTTTGCCACATCTTTGGAGGTATGCTTGGGGTCATTGTCCATTTGGAAGACCCATTTGCGGCTGAGCTTTAACTTCCTGGCTGATGTCTTGAGATGTTGCTTCAATATATCCACATAATTTTCCTTCCTCATGATGCCATCTATTTTGTGAAGTGCACCAGTCCCTCCTGCAGTAATGCACCCCCACAACATGATGCTGCCGCCCCCATGCTTCACGGTTGGGATGGTGTTCTTCGGCTTGCAAGCCTCACCCTTTTTCCTCCAAACATAACGATGATCATTATGGCCAAACAGTTCCATTTTGTTTCATCAGACCAGAGGACATTTCTCCAAAAAGTAAGATCTTTGTCCCCATGTGCACTTGCAAACAGTAGTCTGGCTTTATTATGGTGGTTTTGGATCAGTGACTTCTTCCTTGCTGAGCAGCCTTTCAGGTTATGTCAATTTAGGACTCGTTTTACTGTGGATATAGATACTTGCCTACCTGTTTCCTCCAGCATCTTCACAAGGTCCTTTGCTGCTGTTCTGGGATTGATTTGCACTTTTCGCACCAAACTACGTTCATCTCTAGGAGACACAATGCGTCTCCTTCCTGAGCGGTATGATGGCTGTGTGGTCCCATGGTGTTTATACTTGCGTACTATTGTTTGTACAGATGAACGTCGTACCTTCAGGCGTTTGAAAATTGCTCCCAAGGATGAACCAGACTTGTGGAGGTCCACAATTTTTTTTCTGAGGTCTTGGCTGATTTCTTTTGATTGTCCCATGATGTCAAGCAAAGAGGCACTGAGTTTGAAGGTAGGCCTTAAAATACATCCACAGGTACACTTCCAATTCAGAACACCTCCTATCAGAAGCTAATTGGCTAATTGTCTAAAGGTTTGACATATTTTCTGGAATTTTCCAAGCTGCTTAAAGGCACAGTTAACTTAGTGTATGTAAACTTCTGACCAACTGGAATTTTGATATAGTCAATTAAAAGTGAAACAATCGGTCTGTAAACAATTGTTGGAAAAATTACTCGTGCCATACACAATGTAGATGTCCTAAATGACTTGCCAAAACTATAGTTTGCTCATATGAAATCTGTGGAGTGTTTAAAAAAATGTGTTTTAATGACTTCAACCTAATTGTATGTAAACTTCTGACTTCAACTGTACATTGTGTTTTAAATGTATACTACATAAATAATATTATTTTTAAAATATGTGCAACCCAAGTAATAAACTGTACTTAAGAATAATTAACTGATTTGAGGGTCAGTAACTGCAATCTGGTTCCAATTTAATTCAATTAAAATTTTACTTAAAAAGAAACTAGCTTACAGTAACTAATTGCTTTGTAATCAAATTTCACACAACACTGAAAATTACAGGCCCTTCTGACAAAATGTTACCAATGACTGTGATCTATAATTAGCGATGCAGATCAAACATTTAAAATACATTATTATAGTAACTAGACAGGTTAAGTTTGTCAAGACAAACTTGTCTGAAAGTTTAAACTATAATTTTGAAGTTTGATGGATATACAGACATTACAGTAAGTCAAACAGCCAGACAGCTTTATAGTCAGAAAGACTGTCACATAGATAGTCAGATACTGTAGATATATAGACAGATAGAGAGAGAGAGAGTAACTAATGGAGTAACTTTGGGTTTGTTCACATTTGAATTTCAGAACAGTCTGAAGCTCTGTTTTGAGTTTGGTAGATATAGCATGAACGCTCTAGGAAGAGTTGGTATTAGACATTTTGGTCTTGTTTTGGGGATTTTGTAAAAATTTTGTAAATATTTTGAGTTAAACGCTCATTGTTATTTTAGTGGAGTATCTATATTAACTGCCCTAAGATGTACATCACAAGATCTGCGTCATTCATGTTTATATCATTCATATAAATGTTAAAGGTATAGTTCACTCAAAATTTTTTTTTCGATAAGTAATGTAGAGGGAAGCAGAACAAATCAGTTATTAAATAGCTAATACCTGGACATGGCTGACAGACTTCAGTAATGTTGAGATGTTTAGTCTGGTTTCTGATGGGATTGTTGATCACACAGCTGTAGATGTTGTTCTCCTGATATTCCACCTCCAGAGGTAGAGAGAGACTGCTGTTGAGATCAGACACACTGATGGAGGAGAATAAACTGTTTCCTTTGTACCAGGAGAGAGTCACCTGTGTCACATTCACCACTGAACACACCAACACACATTTAGAGCTTGAAGAACATTGAGAAGAGTTACTGGTGATCACAGGAATGGGCAGACGAGCTGAAAACACAAAATAATGCTTTAATGCTTAACACATTAACACATTATTATAATTTAGTAACAACAATTTCAGTTGGATAAAACAATGTCTCAAATTTACTGCATACATTTTAAATGTAAAGCTTCCCAATGTGACGGCTTACCACATATAGTAAGAAAAGAAGGGGGTGGGTGTTAATACAGTGATATTATTGTATTGCACAAACAAGTGCAATTCCCAATATTGCATATTTTGTCGCAATGAAATGCACATTCAACAGTAAAACATTGATCTTGAGTTGGGAGGCAGTTATTAAGAACAGTAACATCTGTAAAAAGTTAATTTATATACACCTAATTTATACAGGGCTAAATTGAAATAGTAAAAAAGCAACCACCCAGAACATCTCAGTAACCACATCGTAATATGCTTAAAGCCACCTATATTTGCACGGACAAGCGTGTGATTCTCACAGAACCTGTCAAGAAAAAAAAGGTTCTGGTCACATTTAACCCAAAAATCAAATAAAAAATGACATTATATTTCGCATAAACAAAATGACGGTTACATTTAGGACCATTTTGTTTTTGTTGCACATTTTACCCCCCAAATCCTCATTACCGTAAAACGTCCGGACGTTTTACTTTTACAATTGCCATTGTTTTCAATTATGATTCTCATTACCATGACACAGATATTATTTTTACTGTACTACAGTAAAAAAGATTATTTTTTTATTAAAATCGGCGCAAAACGAAAGGGAGTACTACTATGATGTATTACTATTGAAAAAATATTTTTTCAATACCATAATGACCATCTTTTTTGTGTTGCATATGTGCGTAATGAAAATAATGTCACAATGTAAAAAGTCTTAAGTCTTAATAAGTTGGCTTCATTTTCTATATGCAAAATATAATTTCTTCTTTGTTTCTTTTGACTTTCTTGAAGGTACAGGACATTTTCTTGACAGATTTCGTGAGAATCACCAAAGCAAAAAATGTGTTCATGCTGTACTGCAATTCAATATCCACGCTCTTTATTGCCGATCACTACCAAAGAAAATGAAATACTGATTAAGATAGAAGTAAATAAATAAACAAACAAACAAAATGCCAATCAACTATTTTAACTAACTCTATCCTCCTGACTAGCTCACCACAAATGATATGTACTGGGCTGTGACTCGTGTCATATTACCCCTTGTAATTGAAATCAGATACTGTAAGTTACACACATACTCTAAGAGAATGGAAAATAGGAGAATAAGTGAATGAGCACACACTTGGGTGTGGTTTAGGAAAGTATCCAGTAACAAGACTAGGCTACATTTCACATATGAGTTTTGCTGATGGAATCAGGTGACTGGTAAAGTGAGAGTTAAGGCCCATTTACACCAAGCCCAAATATTTGTTACGTACAATGTGTTGAATAAAAGCAATAGATACATAAGGAGATCTTCCACCGAAAGAATACAGCAGACTGCATATGAGCAGACTGATTTTAAATATACGTCCATAGTAATTTAATAATATATAAGCATAAATATAACAGCACTGGACAAAAATGGATAAGAACTGATATGCCATGAAATCAAACCAAATGCAAAATAAATGATTGACAAGCTCTAATGATTAATCTAATTATCACATTGAAAAACTACTTACCAAAAACATGAATACTGAATTTCTTGGGTAGGACATCAATTCCACCAACCGTCTGTAGTTGATAAAGTCCAGAGTGTTTGATTCTGATGTTTGTGATGGTGAGATCTCCAGTCTTGTTGTCCAACAGTAGTCTGTCTCTGAATCTCCCATCATCAACATCATATATAGAGCTGATCTGAGATACTCTATTAATTTGAGCTATTCGAAAGTTTTCAGGTCCAAATGTCCAGACTATCAGATCAACTCTTTGCATTTCACCGACATCAGTGTGTAGAGTGACAGAATCTCCCTCAATCACCGACATAGACTTGATTTCATCTATACCATCACCAAACACACCTGGAATACAGAACAACCAGAAATTGTTTTTAAGACAAGAGATTTAACCAATATTATAGTGCCAGTACTAACAGTAAACATCAGTCTTTATCTAATAAATCTCACGAGACTGGCTACAATTTAAGTTTTATTTCTACAAATTGAACAGTTAAGATCTTCACTGGTTCAAACCCAGAGAGCACACGTACATCTCCGAGATGTCTGTTTAGATCTTTTCATCTGGAAAGCATCACATTCTAATTAACATCTGCTGAACATCTTAAAAAGATTAGATTTACAAACATTCAAAATCATAAACGTCTCAAAGACATCTGCTGAATGTCTTATTGACATCCGAGAGTATACATCTTATAGACGTATTGCAGATGAGAAAACAACCTAGAAAATACGTCTTCCAGATGTAAACACACACATCAAATAGACTTCTAGGTGATGTACGTGTGATATCCCAGATAGCACATGTACATCTCCGAGATGTTTGTTTTAGATCTTTTCATCTGGAGAGCATCACATTCTAATTAACATCTGCTGAACATCTTAAAAAGATCAGATTTACAAACATTCAAAATCATAAACGTCTCAAAGACATCTGCTGAACGTCTTATTGACATCCGAGAGGAAATGTCTTATAGACGTATTGCAGATGAGAAAACAACCTAAAAAAATACGTCTTCCAGATGTAAACACACACATCAAATAGACATCTAGGTGACGTATATGTAATATCAGGGTTTGAATATGTGTGCTATAGAAATTTGGCTTGAGAGGAATATGAAGGAGGACCCCTGATATCACATGTACATCACCTAGAAGTCTATTTGATGTGTGCGTTTATATCTGGAAGACGTATTTTTTAGGTTGTTTGCTCATCTGCAAGATGTTTCCTCTTGGATGTTAATAAGACGTTCAGCAGATGTATTTGAGACGTTTATGATTTTGAATATTTCCCAGATAGCACACGCACATCTCCGAGATGTCTGTTTTAGATCTTTTCATCTGGAAAGCATCACAATCTAATTAACATCTGCTGAACATCTTAAAAAGATCAGATTTACAAACATTCTAAACCATAAACATCTCAAATACATCTGCTGAACGTCTTATTGACATCCGAGAGGAAATTACTTATAGACGTATTGCAGATGAGACAAACAACCTAAAAAATACGTCTTCCAGATGTAAACACACACATCAAATAGATGTCTGGATGATGTACGTGTGCTATCAGGGGTCCTTCTTCATATTCCTCACAATCCCAGATAGCACATGTACATCTCTGAGATGTCTGTTTTAGATCTTTTCATCTGGAAAGCATCACAATCTAATTAACATCTGCTAAACATCTTAAAAAGATCAGATTTACAAACATTCTAAAGCATAAACGTCTCAAATACATCTGCTGAACGTCTTTTTGACATCCGAGAGGAAACGTCTTATAGATGTATTGCAGACGAACAAACAACCTAAAAAATACATCTTCCAGATGTAAACACACACATTAAATAGATGTCTAAGTGATGTACGTGTGATATCAGGGTTTGATTATGTGTGCTATAGAAATGTGGCTTCCCAGATAGCACACATACAGTACCCAGACGTCTATTCGATGTGTGTGTTTACATCTGGAAGATGTATTCTTTAGGTTGTTTGCTCATCTGCAATAGGTCTACAAGACGTTTCCTCTCGGATGTCAATAAGACGTTCAGCAGATGTATTTGAGACGTTTATGATTTAGAATGTTTGTAAATCGGATCTTTTTAAGATGTTCAGCAGATGTTAATTAGAACAGAAATCTCGTGTGTTATCTGGGAACACTGAACACCAGACATTTCGACGTAAATCTGAAGTAAATCAACAGAAACAGGACACATTTAAGTAATTAGAATCAACAAACGAATCTCAGTTGTGAAGCTTTCAGTCGAGCAAAGAGAAAGCGAAAGTTCCGAAGCCTTTATATCAACACTCACCGTCCGAGAATAATAAGCAGAAAACTAAAAAAGAGATCTTCATATTGCCGTAGAACGGATTAAACTATAAGAGAATAAATATATTCATTGTAGTTATTACAGTTTTCCGTGGTGTCTCAGAGTGTTTGGCGTCCATTCTGAGCTCCGTTGGCAGCGACGATGATTACCAAACCGACTCAAGACCAAAAAAGATGCCCGTTCATGGCGATTTACATTAATTTGAGTCCATATTCCTGATTATTTCGATGCTGAGAAACAAATTAAATCCGTAGTTTCGAGGGAAATGTTGGGAAGCGCTGAATGTAGAGTAGTTTAACAGTTAAATGGTTGGAACTTCCGTATGATGGATCTTTAAGAAAATAGGCTCACACCGCCACCTACCTATAAATGTTTTAAAATGTACCCAGTAATGGACATGAGTCACGTTAAGCAATATGCCAGAGATTATTTAGCAGAGACGGGCAACTTCTATTAAAATTAATGGGAGACATTGGAACGCCCAACGGTCAACGGATGTAGAAAGGAAGTCCCGCCTTACAGGTAAAAAAAGAGCTAATCACCTTTTAGAGACGAACCTCACCTGTCAATCAACTATACAACGCGCATGCGCATTAGCTATACAAGCCGGGAAAATTGTGGTTTTTAGTGTAATATGAGGTAAAGAATCACAATGTATGATACCAGTATTGTCAGATTTTATTGCTGATTTGAAATATGTTCTTTGATCGTAATCTTGACCAACCAGTTTTGAGATTTTGGTCGTTCTCCATTCAAGTAGATAGGAGCTGCTCTGGCATGACTGGAAATAGCCACCTGAGAGCACTCCAAAGATGGCAGACAGTGGACTGACTTGCTAGACTTTGAATATGGTCAGATTTTTTTCAAGTTCATCCAGTCCACCATTTTTATATTTATTGTAAAATGTAAACACCTTGTTTTTTTTTGTTTTTTTATTACGGATGCTAAACAGACTGGAGTAACTTTTCAATGACTCGGTTAAAATGTATTTTTATATTCAGCCAAATCTGGAGTCCATACACTGCACTGTAAACATTGTACAACATTTTAAAACATTGTTGAATTTTAAATGTCAAAAATACTATACTTTAAATATCCTGCATATATATATATATTGAACTAGACAATATAGCAGTGTTAAAATAGAGGTCTTTAGAGGGGCCTGGGTATCTCAGCGAGTATTGACACTGACTACCACACCTGGAGTCGCGAGTTCGAATCCAGGGCATGCTGAGTGACTCCTGCCAGGTCTCCTAAACAACCAAATTGGCCCGGTTGCTAGGGAGGGTAGAGTCACATGGGGTAACCTCCTCATGGTCACTATAATGTGGTTCTCGCTCTCGGTGGGGCGTGTGGTGAGTGGTGTGTGGATGCCATGGAGAATAGCGTGAAGCCTCCACATGTGCTACGTCTCTGCGTTAACGCGCTCAACAAGCCATGTGATGAGATGCACGGATTGACTGTCTCAGATGCAGAGGCAACTGAGATTCGTCCTCCGCCACACAGATTGAGGCGAGTCACTACGCCACCATGAGGACCTAGAGGGCAATGGGAATTGGGCATTCCAAATTGGGAGAAAAAGGGGAGAAAAAAAATAGAGGTCTTTGAATGTTTTCCAGTTCATCATTGCACTGCACAGACAGATATAATACGATTCATAAAATACGACATTATATTGTATAAAAATTCAAACAAAAATGCACCTTAAGTTGACATTGTTTACATGTTCCTGTTTGGGTTTTATTGTGCACAAATTATCATTGTAATTTAAAAAATGTAGCGTAATAAATCAGCAACCGAATCCCCCTTTCTTGACCCACAGTAGACCTCTATATGTTTCTCTCCTGTAGAAAGAAATATCAACGTGTGCGACCGCCGATTGCACTGCGAACAGCTCAGTTTGTGAGTCAAAGTGAAACCTGCCTTGGTGTGACTTCTTGAGATCTGTAAAGATCTGTGGTTTGATCTTTGGGTGGACAAACAGCTTGTGCATGAGTTTTTGTGTTTGTCATCTCACATAGGTAATGTGGTGAAAGGCTACTTCCTGTCCTGCTAACATGAACCTCAATTTGACTTTCTTTTACACAATATATATTTACTGCTGAAGTAGAATCTCATAAGATTTTTTTGGTCATACAAATCATTTGATTTTGATTAAATAATTAGGAGGTAGCAACAGTTATTGTATTTATTATCACACATACATCACTTAGACATCTATTTGATGTGTTTAGGTTTTTTGCTCATCTGCAATACTCTCTCGGATGCCAGTAAGACATTCAGCAGATGTCTTTGAGACATTTATGATTTAGATTGTTTGTAAATCTGATCTTTTTAAGATGCTTAGCAGATGTTGATAAGAATGCAATGCTTTCCAGGTGAAAGAAATCTAAAACAGACATCTCAGAGATGTAAGTGTGCTATCTGGGTTGCAACTCTAACATGCAATCACAGCTATTGGGCATGCACTAGGAGGGTGATAGAATCAGGGGAGGTTTCACACCTGGTCACTCTGACATTTTGAGAGATTTTTTTCTCAGACTGTTAGGCGAAAATGGTTCACATGTTTGTTTTGTCCTGTTTGTGCTCCTGGCATCTTGTTGGTAAGTTATACATGTGTTTTTGGCTTTTTAATTTCTGCAGTTTTAGAACAGAGTAAAACAAAAAAAAAGCTAGAGTTTAAATTACTCACAGAATTAACATTTGTTGCACACACACACACACACACACATATATATATATATATATATATATATATATATATAATATGTATGTTGTGCTTTCTTACACTTTAATCATTTCTGTATATCATAGGTTAATATTTCTTATATTTAACTATGTCCATCTTTTCAGTCTTATATTACTGTGACACACAATTTGAAAACAGGGCTGCGATTTACAGTACCAGTGATTCTGAGGCAGATTCAGTGATTTAACGAAACATAATATATTTTTTAGCACCTGTTCCATATGTAACAGCTTTTATTTTTCCTTGAACATGTTAGGTTTCACTATTCCCGAGTGTTCAGCCAAAGGATAGTTCATAGTCTGTTTTGTGCTTTCTTTGCCATTTTCTCTTTCTACTAATGTTTAAAGTCCTGATTACAAAATCAAAAAGTGGTTTTAGAACGATTCTAGCTCTAGAGTTACTTTTAAAAAGTTTATAAGCTACAACCAGTTTTAGTTGAAACCTTAGGCTGTGTGACCCAACAGAAAGAGTTTTAGTTTGTGACTAAGAAACTGCTCCTGTATGTTTAGGTGTGTTCCTTGTGGACACCGATGAAATGAAGACGGTGTCAGTGATGGAAGGAGATTCTGTAACTCTTAAAACTGGTGTTACTAAAATACAGGAAGATGATCTGATAATGTGGATGTGTGGAGACTCTTGCATAGCTAAACTCAACGTGTCAGCCCAAATCATCTCTGAAAGTAATGAGAAATTCAGAGGCAGACTGCATCTGGACTATCAGACTGGATCTCTCACCATCACAAACATCACAACCACAGACTCTGGACTTTATAAAGCACAGATCATTGGAAATAAGGTGTCAAGGAAAAGTTTCAATGTTACTGTCAATGGTGAGAAGAATATTATAGATAATAATTACAGACAATAACCCCTCCCGCAGTTGATTTGATTTATTCTGATTTTGCTCATGTTTTTCAGCTCATCTGCCCATTCCTGTGATCACCAGTTACTGTCCACAATATTCTCCATCTTCTGAAAGTTTACGGCACTCGAAATGTGTGTTGCTGTGTTCAGTGGTGAATGTGACACAGGTGACTCTCTCCTGGTACAAAGGAAACAGTTTATTCTCCTCCATCAGTGTGTCTGATCTCAACAGCAGTCTCTCTCTACCTCTGGAGGTGGAATATCAGGAGAACAACATCTACAGATGTGTGATCAACAATCCCATCAGAAACCAGACTAAACATCTCAACATTAATGAAGTCTGTCAGCCGTGTTCAGGTACAGTGATGTTAGTGTTTATTTACTGCTCTGATCTTCTTGGCCTCATTGATTACAATTTTACCGATGATATGTTTATTGTTCTTTTATTCCCTCAGACTGTGTCCGCTGTTGTGACACTACTGAAGCTGTGATCCGATTGGTCGTCTGTGCTCTGATGGGCGTGGCTGCTTTGGCTGCTGTTGTTGTTCTGGTTTACGACATCAGATCCAGACAATCAACAAAAAACAGCAGCTCAGAAGTCAACATCAGCCCCTCACTGATGGAGTATTAACCCTATAATGCCACACAATTCATATTTGATACATGTTTTTCAAAAGCCTCTACGTCATCAATGTGATCAAAACTTTGCTGAAATACCTGTTGAATCCAATGTACTAAATGTCTACTGCCTCCGGGTGGAAGCTTCTGTGCTCTGCTGCAAGTAGATGACAATAGCTGTGTCCAAAATAGCGTGATGTCAGAGTGTGTACTGTTATTTGATAAAAGATGCACTTCTCGGCCAGTAAAACAGTACGTTCTTTAGGCATGCATGCGAGTAGTATGAAGAGATTTCAGATGTAATTCATCCGGTAACATGGGCATTGTCTCGTGACCCGAATGTATGATGTAATAAGAACAACTGTGAAAATAATCTACTCTGGTTTTGTAAACAAGCACTCTTTTAACCACAACTTTCTTGGCATATATAGCACTTACAGTTGAAAAGAGCTGCCCATTTTGCTGTTCTCCACCATTTTTTAAAATCCAGCAATCGAACATGTTTTCTCAGCTCCCGTGGGATTATGGGATAATCAAGTGTCCAGAGCCGCACTTCAGAATATCACTGGAAATCGTAGGTCATCCGGGTATTCCTTGCTTACTCTTTAATGAATACTGAGGATTCGGAAATACTACTCCACTGACATACTATTTTAGGCATACCATATCGTAGGGAAGTATGCAAATTTGGATGCAGCTCTTGTAATATCGTTTCCAAAACAAGCTGTGAAAAAGTATTTGCCCCCATCCTGATTACATGTTTTTGTGTATATCTCACACTAAATTGTTTCAAAAATTAAAACAAAATCTAACATACAACAAAGGTAATCTGAGTAAAAACAAAATACAGTTTTTAAATGCTGATGTTATTTATTGAAGCAAAAATGTTATCCAATACCAACTGGGCCTGTGTGAAAAAGTATTTGCCCACTTAGTTACTAAATCCCCAAATCTATGAAACTGCATTCATAATGGGGTTCAGCTGGACTAGACACAACCAGACCTGATTAATGCCAGCCCTGTTCAAACAAATCAACACCTAAATATAACTTTTTCAGCAGCATGAAGTTGGCTAAAAGGTCTCACCCAGTAGCACACTATGCCAAGGTGGAAAGAAATTCCAGAAGTGATGAGGAAAAAGGTGATTAAAATACATCAGTCTGGGAAGAGTTACAAAGCTATTTCAAAGGCTCTGGGACTCCAAAGAACCACAATGAGAGCCATTATCTTCAAATGGAGAAAACTTGGCACAGTAGTGAACCTTCCCAGAAGTGGCCGACCTTCCAAAATTCCTCCAAGATCACAGCGGCGACTCATCCAGGAAGTCACAAAAAAGCCTAGGACAACATCCAAGGAACT
Organism: Myxocyprinus asiaticus; assembly: GCF_019703515.2. Classification (NCBI taxonomy): domain Eukaryota; kingdom Metazoa; phylum Chordata; class Actinopteri; order Cypriniformes; family Catostomidae; genus Myxocyprinus; species Myxocyprinus asiaticus. The sequence goes on from NC_059393.1 coordinate 23,908,145, forward strand.
GCAGACCTCTCTCGCATCAATAAAGGTCACTGTTCATGACTCCACTATCAGAAAGACACTGGCCAAAAATGCCATCCATGGAAGAGTGGCGAGGCGAAAACCACTGCTATCCCAGTTTTTGCCAAAACACACCTTGATGATCCTCAAACCTTTGGGAGAATGTTCTGTGGAATGATGAGTTGAAAGTGGAACTGTTTGGAAGACAGGTGTCCCGTTACATCTGGCGTAAATCAAACACAGAATTCCACAAAAAGAACATCATACCTATGGTCAAGCATGGTGGTGGTAGTGTGATGGTGTGGGGATGCTTTGCTGCTTCAGGGCGACTTGCAATAATTGAGGAAAACATAAATTCTGCTCTCTACCAGAAAATCCTAAAGGAGAACGTCCGGTCATCAGTCCGTGAGTTGAAGCTCAAGCGCATCTGGATTATGCAGCAAGATCCAAGTGATCCAAAGCATAGGAGTAAGTCCACCTCTGAATGGCTCAAAAGAAACAAAATTAAAGTTTTGGAGTGGCCTAGTCAAAGTCCTGACTTGAACCCGATTGAGATGCTGTGACAGGACCTTAAATGGGCAGTTCATGCTCGAAAAACCCTCCAGTATGGCTGAACTAAAGCAGTTCTGCAAAGAAGAGTGGGCCAAAATTACCCCACAGTGTTGTGAAAGACTGATCTCCAGTTATCGGAAGCGTTTGGTTGCAGTTGTTGCTGCTAAAGGTGGCGCAACCAGCCATTAAGTTTAAGGGGGCAGTTAGTTTTTCACATGGGTGATATAGGTGTTGGATAACTTTTTTGCTTCAATAAAAAAAATATATAATTGAAACCTGTATTTTGTGTTTATTCAGGTTGCCTTCAGGAAGAAATCAGGCAAATACTTTTTTCACAGCAATGTAGCTGTCTTCATATTGCTATGCCATCTTTTTGATGTGAAATATTTTCTGATTTTGATAAAGTAAAAGTAACAATGTTTGTGTTGTTACTGACATTTCAAAATGAGTATTTGCTGATTTGTATCAACTTGTGTTTGCTTAAAATTTCTTAAGTTCTAGAAAACTCGTGTTGAAATGTGTGTATCAAATATGACACAACAGGCTTTTGAGGTATACCTCTCAATCATCATTTCATTCCCTTCATGCCAACCACAAAAAAAAAAAAAAAAGCTTTGAAAATTATGAAATATTTGTTATAGATTTTAAGTGTGAACTAATATTTACATGTATTCCTATATATGCAACCTGTTCTGTCATTTTAAAGATTTCATTGTTTTACATAAGCTATTTTGATATCATACTATAACCTCCTGTGAGCCAGCAAAAGAAAAAAGGTTTTAAAATCTCACTTTTTTTTTCAAAGTCAATATAGTGTTTGGTGCACACCAAAACATATGTTCGTATTTATTATATATATATACACAGTGCTGTGAAAAAGTGTTTGCCCCCTTCCTGATTTCTTATTTTTTCGCATGTTTGTCACACTTAAATGTTTCAGATCATCAAACAAGTTTAAATATTAGTCAAAGATAACACAAGTAAACACAAAATGCAGTTTTTAAATGAAGGTTGTTATTATTAAGAGAAAACAAAATCCAAACCTACATGGCCCTGTGTGAAAAAGTGATTGCCCCCTAAACCTAATAACTGGTTGGGCCACCCTTAGCAGCAACAACAGCAAACAAGCGTTTGCGATAACTTGCAATGAGTCTTTTACAGCGCTGTGGAGGAATTTTGGCCCACTCATCTTTGCAGAATTGTTGTAATTCAGCCACATTGGTGGGTTTTCGAGCATGAACTGCCTTTTTAAGGTCATGCCACAGCATCTCAATAGGATTCAGGTCAGGACTTTGACTAGGCCACTCCAAAGTCTTCATTTTGTTTTTCTTCAGCCATTCAGAGGTGGACTTGCTGGTGTGTTTTGGATCATTGTCCTGCTGCAGAACCCAAGTTCGCTTCAGCTTGAGGTCACGAACAGATGGCCGGACATTCTCCTTCAGGATTTTTTGGTAGACAGCAGAATTCATGGTTCCATTTATCACAGCAAGTCTTCCAGGTCCTGAAGCAGCAAAACAGCCCCAGACCATCACACTACCACCACCATATTTTACTGTTGGTATGATGTTCTTTTTCTGAAATGCGGTGTTACTTTTACGCCAGATGTAATGGGACACACACCTTCCAAAAAGTTCAACTTTTGTCTCGTCAGTCCACAGAGTATTTTCCCAAAAGTCTTGGGGATCATCAAGATGTTTTCTGGCAAAAATGAGACGAGTCTTAATGTTCTTTTTGCTCAGCAGTGGTTTTCGTCTTGGAACTCTGCCATGCAGGCCATTTTTGCCCAGTCTCTTTCTTATGGTGGAGTCATGAACACTGACCTTAACTGAGGCAAGTGAGGCCTGCAGTTCTTTGGATGTTGTTGTGGGGTCTTTTGTGACCTCTTGGATGAGTCGTCGCTGTGCTCTTGGGGTAATTTTGGTCGGCCGGCCACTCCTGGGAAGGTTCACCACTGTTCCATGTTTTCGCCATTTGTGGATAATGGCTCTCACTGTGGTTCTCTGGAGTCCCAAAGCTTTAGAAATGGCTTTATAACCTGTTCCAGACTGATAGATCTCAATTACTTTCTTTCTCATTTGTTCCTGAATTTCTTTGGATCTCGGCATGATGTCTAGCTTTTGAAGATCTTTTGGTCTACTTCACTTTGTCAGGCAGGTCCTATTTAAGTGATTTCTTGATTGAGAACAGGTGTGGCAGTAATCAGGCCTGGGTGTGGCTAGAGAAATTGAACTCAGGCGTGATAAACCACAGTTAAGTTATGTTTTAACAGGTGGGGCAAACAGATATTAATTCTTTAGGTATTAAACTTTATTAATATTCTAATTCACTTGGTGCACCTCTAAGAAAATTTATAGAAAAGCAAAATACATTAAAAATAAATAAATAAATAAATACACATCTTATAATTTCAAAATCAAACAAATTTGTATAGAAATGTTATGCTCTAAATGACCTTATGTGGATATGAATACCACTTTGTAGCAATGCAACAGTCATGTAGCTCTTAAATACTGAGAAGAGCTTGACGTTTCTTGTACCAATCAACATTCAGCAAAGATGTGCTTACTAAAAATGTTCTCTTGTTGTGGTATAGTTGTGTAGGTGGTTGACCTGTATCTGTGGCTCTTCAGTCTTAAAGCGTTGACAGGAAGTTTAGTTATGCAAAGAAAAAAACAACAACTTGTGAAAAACGTGCTTTTTAGTGGCTGGACATTCCCCTAACATCAATTACACCTTGCAAGCCTGGCAATTTTTTTTTTCCGTTCACTCTTTGCCCTCATGGCATATTTGTAGTTAGAAAGGTTTGTTTGTAGATCAGAATGCATCCAAATAAAGCAAGTAGATGAGGTGCGTCGACTTTTATATTACGTTTACAAAAGACAAACCTAGTCCTGTTCCTTACTGAAAACCTGGTGTGAAAACTGCGAACTATAGCCTACATTACGAGAGTATTTATTTCTCCAGTGGAATTGATGAAGCTACAGACATGAGTGGCAAAATGTCTCAATGGGGAAGAACAGAAAAAAAAAACAAATTTGAAAAATGAAACTTTGCCATATGAATATACACTAAATGAAATTTAACCATTATTAGCGATATTGTTTAAAAAGCAGAATGTATGAAGTAGGTTCTTTAACCTACCTTGTATAAAAGATCAAATATTATTTATGATTTTATGTGAGCAAATTGTATCCAAGAAAATGGTAGTTGAAAGATTTTCAATGTCGAGCGATTTTTCCCTTGCATTTCTTGAAAAAAAAAAAAATATTAAGATAATAAATATTAAGTATAAAGATGCTGTAAGCATTTTTTAATACCATTCTACACATGAAATATAGTGACTAACTATCACTGAAATAGATGGGCGTCGAAGAAATCGCACCTGTTTTTTGTTTTTTTTCTCCCCAATTTGGTATGCCCAATTCCCAATGCGCTTTAAGTCCTCGTGGTGGCGTCGTGACTCGCCTCAATCCGGGGGCGGAGGACGAATCTCAGTTGCCTCCACGTCTGAGACTGTCAATCTGTGCATCTTATCACATGGCTTGTTGAGCGGGTTACCGCGGAGACCTAGCGCGTGTGGAGGCTTCACATTATTCTCCGCGGTATCCACGCACATCTCACCATGCATTCCACCGAGAGCGAGAACCACATTATAGTGACCACAAGGAGGTTACCCCAATGTGACTACCCACCCTAGCAACCGGGCCAATTAGGTTGCTTAGGAAGCCTGATTGGAGTCACTCAGCACGCCCTGGATTCAAACTTGCGACTCCAAGTGTGGTAGTCAGCGTCTTTACTTGCTGAGCTACCCAGGCCCCCAAATCGCACACGTTTTAAGTGTCAGTGGAGCGGCCAATCAGAACCGCGCTCTGCCTGTCAATCATTGTGCACGTTCGGGTTTCCTGACATCGGGTTGGCTGTTGTCTTTGGAGGGCGGGGTTTTAGACAAAGGGGGTGTGCTTTAAAGGATGGGGCGATCAAATCCAGTGTCTGATAAAGTTATCTTACAGCAGCAACTTTAATTCAAGGGCATAGCCAGGAAACTACTTTTGGGTGGGCCTCAATAAAACACCCAATTTTCACCCAATTTTTATATATATATATATATATATATATATATATATATATATATATATATATATATATATATATATATATTGTTATTTTTTTTTTTTTTTTTTTTTTTTACAAATATAAACAACAGCGAAGCAAGTTTTCACACTTCCAGAAATCTGAATTTATGCATTTTAAGACTATTTTATAAATATATATTTGAAGTCAAAGAAGAATCTCTAATATTCTGGGAGGGTCCCGGCCCGCCCCGGCCCACCCTTGGCTACGCTACTGCTTTAACTATGCTGGAATTTTTTTTTTTTTTTTTTTTTTTTTTTTTTAGATTCAGCAATTTGTGTGAGCCATTATGTTATCATCTCTTACAAACATTTTTTTTAAGAAGAACGTCATGCTCCATAAGAAAATACTGACGTAACAGAACACGCATGCACTATAATGACTATATATAATATATTTGAATGCAGAGGAGTATCAGAGTATGTCATTATCCATTTGACTGAGTCAAGAGGCAGGGTGAGTGACTGCGCTCTTCGCTATTCTCTCATTGGATTATGAATTCTCAGAGCTGATCCTTGCAAAGGAACAGTCCACGCCTCGATAAGCCGCAATTCACGCGTGTCCGAACACCTGATCGGTTAACGTGACGAGCGGCTTCGAGATAAGCGCATCGGATGCAGCCCTCTTTAAAAAGACTTGAAGAACATCGTCAGTCGAGCTGATATTCTCTGCTTTGTTCATAACATCTAAGAGCTTTTTTCGTCCTTTGGTTTGATACCCAAGGTGGATGAATCGCCAGGTGTTCGTGTTCGCGGTGTTTGCGGCTTTTCTCTGCAAAGTGCCGCAACCAGCATCATGCGCTCGTCATTTAAATTACAGACCGATCATCGGTAAGAATAACAGTGCGCATCTGTGTGTTTTATATTCCTCTTCGTCTACCATATGCTGTTTAAGCTTAACATGCTGTATGTTGATGTGCATCTCACATTTGCGCAATGCCATATGCAGTTGGGAATTTTAAATGAAGCACTGCTGTTCTCTGGAATATTCGGGAATGATCTCGACTTGATTCTTCCCGAATATTTTAAAGCTCTCCAATGCATTGTCATGGCAAAACGTGTGATGGGATTCTAAACATATGGTTTGGGAAAGAAGTTGCCTTCAAAATTTTGTCTTTTTCTTTTTAAGGAATTTTAGCCCAGGAAAACCTAGAGGACGACCCTCATGCACAGGGAACTTCTTATATTGCTGCATCATATGTGAAACATTTGGAATCAGCCGGTGCAAGGGTTGTACCAATCCGGTATTGACACAAGTTACATCCTGTTAAATACAAGCATCCTGTTTAAGAAACTCTTTATAATGATGATGATGATAATTTATGTCTGTTTGCAGCATAAGTCGCACAGAGGAGGAGTATAAAAACCTGTTCAACTCAATAAATGGGTGAGTTATAATAGTTTAAAATGTGTCTTTAGTACTCTAATCTCACTTCTGGGACACCCTGAGACTTTGCAATAAGAGTTATCTGTATTTTTATGGCTAGATTAGCTTGTGAAAGTGAATACTTGTGATATATTTCATACCCTGATATCACAAGTACATGTGTGTGTTTACATCTTCAAGACGTAATTTTTAGGTTGTTTGCTCATCTGCAATAGGTCTATAAGAGGTTTCCTCTCGGATGTCAATAAGACGTTCAGCAGATGTATTTGAGATGTTTAAGATTTTGATGGTTTGTAAATCTGATCTTTTTAAGATGTTTAGCAGATGTTTGTTAGAATGTGATGCTTTCCAGACATCTCTGAGATGTACGTGTGCTATCTGGGACATTTATTTTGTGCTGTTTGATTATTTTTTCTTAGTTTGTTACTGCCTGGAGGGGATGTGAACATTGAGAAGTCTCAGTTCACCAGAGCCGCAAAGATTTTCTATGAACTTGCAATAAAGGTAAATCAAATTTATCGTATTGCTGCTGAACATTTTTTGTCAGGCTGGGAGACCAGCTAGACCATCTTCAACCAGCTAAGAAGAGCTAACCACCGTATAGGCCGGTTTAAGATGTTTCTTTTTATCAGGAATGTTGTTAGAATTATACCAATCAGCCACAACATTAAAACCACCTGCCTAATACTGTGTAGGTCCCCCTCGTGCCACCAAAACAGCGCCAACCCACATCTCAAAATAGCATTCTGAGATGATGTTCTTCTCAGCACAATTGTACAGAGCGGTTATCTAAGTTACCGTAGACTTTATCAGTTCGAACCAGTCTGGCCATTCTCTGTTGACCTCTCTCATCAACAAGGTGTTTCCATCCACAGAACTGCCGCTCACTGAATGTTTTTTGTTTTTGGCACCATTCGGAGTAAATTCTAGAGACTGTTGTGTGTGAAAATCCCAGAAATACTCAAACCAGCCCATCTGGCACCAACAATCATCCATGTGATTATCTAATCAGCCAATCATGTGGCAGCAGTGCAGTGCATAAAATCATGCAGATACGGGTCAGGAGCTTCAGTTAATGTTCACATCAACCATCAGAATGGGGAAAATTTTTTATCTCATTGATTTGGACCGTGGCATGATTGTTGGTGCTTGTTGATTTGAGTATTTGTGGGATTTTCACACACAACAGTCTCTAGAATTTACTCCGAATGGTGTCAAAAACAAAACACATCCAGTGAGCAGCAGGTCTGTGGATGGAAACACCTTGTTGATGAGAGAGGTCAACAGAGAATGGCCAGACTGGTTTGAACTGGCAAAGTCTACGGTAACTCGGATAACCGCTCTGTACAATTGTGCTGAGAAGAATGCTATTCTGATTTGCTGGTTGGTGCTGTTTTGGTGGCATGAGGGGGACCTACACAATATTAGGCAGGTGGTTTTAATGTTGTGGCTGATCGGTGTATTCTGACTGTTTAATACTTTGATGGTTGCTCTCTATCAAATGCAACAGGCCAATGATGCTTCAGATTATTTTCCGATTTGGGGCACCTGTCAGGGCTTCCAACAGCTCACTGTCCTGACCAGCAACAAGAACATGTTGACTTTGACTGACACTAAAGCACTCGCCCTGCCGTTGACTTTCAGTTCAGGTTAGTTCAAGTCTCAGTATTAATTTTACAACTGTTGTTTTTCTGCTAAAATGTTCTGCTACAACATTTCAAATGCAACAAATATTTCTGTTCTTGCAAAATGTATAATTTAGTTTGTCTCAATTTTAAAATTAGAGATCGACCAATATTGGTTTTTAAAGGAATGTTCCAGGTTCAATACAAGTTAAGCTCATTCGACAGCATTTGAGACATAATATTGATTACCACAAAACAAAACAAAAAAAACCCCCAGCAAAAATTGAGGTTACAGTGAGTCACTTACAATGGAAGTGAATTTTTTGAGGGTTTAAAGGCAGAAATGTGACTTATGCAGTATGCAGTAAAAGCATTTATCTTAATTCTTCTGGTAAAGTGCGTGTTTTATCTGAGATGTAATGTTGTATAAATCACCATTTTTACGGTCGCTTTAAGGATTTAAGGTTTGTTGACATTACATCCTCATGGCAACAAAGTTTTAAAATTGGCTATAAATTTACACAGAAAAGGTTAAGCGATTTTATCACAGTTAAATCATGTTAACACACATATTGTTTATGTCTTGTGACTATACTTTTGAAAAAGTGAGTATTTTAACATTTACGGATTGGCCCCCATTCACTTCCATTGTAAGTAGGGATGCTGTGATTTATATGGTTTTACTATTAATCGTGATTGAAAATGTCACAGTTAATTTTTACGGTATTTAACCGTAAGAATTTAGAATCCACGGTTAAAACATTTAAAAGCTTTATTTAAATGTGGCAAAAATATATATTATTAAATATTGTAAATATTAGATAAATTGTGCGTAAGATTTTGTAAGCCTGAATGTAAAAAAACAGATTATTTTAATTACTGAGATAACAACCTCCGCGGTTCAATCATAGGAGAGAGCGTAACTCTGGTCATGGTAAACTAGCGTGTTATGACGGTAAGTCACCGTTTGCTGAAACCTTACAAATGAATGGGGAGAGCATAAAGTGACACCTGGCCGCAGCGCCACATCTAAACAGTGCGCTCCATTTGTAACATATAAAATTAAAGATATTGTGATGTTGAAAAGACTATTTGAGCAGCTGGTTCACTTTATCAACCGCTTCAGTCATTATGACTGTTTTTGCTAGTAAACAGCAGTATGAATGCAGATCACACCGGTTTGATTGTACTCGTCTGAGCCCAGCCTAGCGTAATCACACTGGTTTGATCATACGTGCAAAATGGCTAAAGCATTGCTTCTGTACAAATTCACTGCATTCAACAATAAATGTGTATTTTAGTCATTATCGGACTTTAAATTGTCTGCTGTAAGAAATCTTCCCATTATTATGCATAGTCCACAGGTTTATTTGTAAGTTCTTGTGGACAGGATTTTTATAGATTCTGTTGCCGATTCTGACAGACAATGGATTGCTTTAATAAACTACTGCAGAAGAAAAAAACGGTTGGATGCCGTGAACTACATGTTGTGCACCCACAATAATTTTACATTAATACACTTTTGAAGCACTCTAGTTACACTGAAGCACGTCACTGAGATCAGGATGCACAATATATTAATATTATTTTCCACTTTCAATGAGTTAATTTTTTTTAACCAACATCAGTCCTGATCATAACTACCAAATATTCATTCAGTTTCAGGATTTTAACCCTTTAAATGCCAGTTTATTTATATAATGCCACTGTTGATTTTTTACACACACACATTTCTCAGTATACACATACAAAACACACTCTGTCATCCATACCAACACACACACACAATTTTAGCTGCATCATTTATTAAATTGTCCTGCAGTGCTCTATAATACAGCAAACAGAGAATAGGGGAAAAGCTTGTATTTGCTCCATAGGCTAAACATGAGAAAAATGGTGCCATCTGGTGGAAAATATTAAAAATGTCAATTTTGAAGCCAGGGCTCCGGAATGAAAGCATAATATCATAGAATTCATGATTTTATGTTTTAATGACACTGGGATCAAATATTGCAGTTTTAATGGGTTTCAATGGGGACATTTTTGTCCTGAAGGTCCTGAGTGTAACTATTTTGTGAGGTTGAAATATCAAAACTCCCCCAAAAATAAACTCCTTTGGCAAAATGTATGCCATTGGCATTAAAACAGCCAAAATGATCGAAAAAACAAAAATGAAAAAGAAACAAATGTCCCGAAGGTCACACAAGGTTTAAGAAAAGGAGGGACGAGTCAATTATTTTTTGTGGTAATCAACATTATTCCACAAACGCTGTAGATCGAGCTTAACTTGTATTGAACCCAGAATATTCCTATAATGACCGATACGGTACTGATTAGTTTTGTGTTGAAGTGTCCGATAACCGATATGCATAACCGATTTTCTTTTTATCTTGTTTGATTTCTGCTTTTAGGTACATTGTTTTGTTGCAATATACACTTGTTCAAAGCCCCTCACTTAATATTTAAAATGTAAAGTCTTTTGTGTCCAACTTTATCGGTAAACCCGACATTAAAGAACCAATTAACGATTAAGTGCAAAAGTGTAAATATCGGTTAAAAATATCAGTCAAATCGATTATCGGACTATTTCTAGTATGTATTGCGTGTATGTTTTGTCTAGTTTTACCCATTCTTAATTACCCATTAGATAATTAAGGTCTTGTTGATGCTTCATCAATTTTATGCTTGAACACAGGAGCCCAAAACAGCAGGTTGTTCAAAAGATTTCCAAAGGACCTCCTTCAGTCTCTGACAGATGAAAACATCACCTCCAATTTCCATAGCTGGAGCTTGTCCCTACAGGTACCAACTTCAATTGGATGTCACTGAATAAAATCACCTCTTTAGATTTGGGATTGGGAGTTTAGGTTGATGCAAAGAAACATTGCTCTTATAATGAATAATAACTTTGATATGTAGTGCTCAATTACTGCATACTGGCTAGTGTGCACTGTATGCTGCTTACTGTTTTAGAGCATGTCAGACAGTATGCATTATGCAATGCTACACATTTAAAAAAAAGTATGCTTCATTGTTATCATATGACCTTATTACTACACCGCACACTTCTTTGTCTCTGAGGTTTGGTCAGATAAAAAGCTCTACAGTGTACATACTATTACATGACATGTTTAATTTGCACATTGCAGAAATGGTAAGAATTCATTGTATGTTCAATTGATGATGTTGGTCTTTCAAAGTGGAACAGAAAGTCCCTGTATAGTTTGTCCAAACATGATTTGTTCTTACAGAATTACAGCAGCAATGCCAAGCTGAAGCGTTTCTATAGAGTGCTGACCACAAATACAGACGGCAAGAGAGAGTTCATTTCCACAATGGAAGGTATGAATGACACTGTGTATCTTGTCTGGTCATAGGACATCTCTTTGTGTGTGTGTGATGTAACTCCTAATTCAGACAGCATAGGTCAGCTCTTCCTTATTAAAATGATTTTACCCACAAAGCTGTGCTGTAGTGAACTGACTATAAATGTAATGGTGAGTTAGAAATAAATATGTAGTTTTTGCATTAGTATCAGTCAATTTTAGATCAAGATTATGTATTCTGTTATTTCTGAAGTCATGTTACATTTTTAGTAAGTAAATAATCTTTATTTACTTAAAGTTTGTGTCTAATGTATTACAAAATAATCATTAAGTATACTGCTGGCCTCATCCGAATATGTTACATGGATTTTTATCGTATATCCTGTAGCGTACCGTTACCCATTCTACGCAGTGCAGTGGCACCCTGAGAAAAGCCCGTTTGAGTGGATTGAGAAATCTGGTATGGTGCACACCCTCTCCGCCATCAAAGCGGCTTTCTTCACCGCACACTTCTTTGTCTCTGAAGGTTGGTCAAATAAAAAACTCTACAGTGTTTTGCTGTGAATGTTCATTTCTTTTTCGTTTTTTTAATCCCCTTTTCTCCCAATTTGGAATGCCCAATTCCCACTACTTAGTAGGTCCTCGTGGTAGCGCGGTTACTCGCCTCAATCCTGGTGGTGGAGGACAAGTCTCAGTTGCCTCCGCTTCTGAGACCGTCAATCCGCGCGTCTTATCACGTGACTTGTTGTGTATGACACCGCGGAGACTCACAGCATGTGGAGGCTCATGCTACTCTCCGCGATCCACACATAAGTTACCACACGCCCCATTGAGAGCGAGAACCACTAATCGCGACCACAAGGAGGTTACCCCACGTGACTCTACCCTCCCTAGCAACCGGGCCAATTTGGTTGCTTAGGAGACCTGACTGGAGTCACTCAACACGCCCTGGATTCAAACTCGCGACTCCAGGGGTGGTAGTCAGCGGCAATACTCGCTGAGATATCCGGGCCCCACGAATGTTCATTTCTGTTGCGTTAAATTTGTTCGCCTTGATGAAAAAGTTTGTCAGCATTTGGTTTAAAGAGATTTTAAGTCCGATGTGTCAGTTTGAATTGTTACGTTACTTATTTTTCTTTATTATTATTTTCTTTTTGTAAATTACATTTACCATTTGTATTTTCAGACTACACTGAAAAAAATGACTAGTAAGATTTACTTTGCATGTTTTTGCACAGTTTTTCAACTTTTACTTTCAGATCTGATGATGTACATAGTACTGAAATCTCAGTAAATTTAAATGAATGTTTAAATAGAACATTTGATATTTTCCTTATGAAAACATGTTTAATCATGTACCACATGACATACAGAAGCCTTCACAGGAAAGTTTAATGCTTGTTATGTAGTTTAATAGACAACATCTTGAATTACTGACGATAAAAACAAGATCCAGAGCAGCGCATGCAGACTTTTAACACTTGCCGCACAAAACACGTGGACGGTAACAATCAACAGAATTAATTTATTTTTTGATCATGGTTGGGTAATTTGGAGTAGAAAATAAACTTCAGACTGCACAAAACAAGAAGTTACCCAAAGTAACAACAAAATCAACAATAAAAATGGTGTAAATCAACTTGAAAACTGCAAAACCATGCAAACTGATTAATTATTCAAGCCCAGTGCATGCTGGGAACACCAGCTTCGAAAAGTGACGTAAAATGTGCGTCTTTTATTTATTTAGCTTTATCCTACTTTAGGACTGATACATGATAAGTTAAGATAACAAACAATCATAAATAATATTTATAAACTAGTGCATTCATTTTTTACATGTTTGAATGTAGAATTTACTTAATATTTTCAGGTTCACTCTTTCATTTATTCAATGTAGAAAGTTCTTATTCTTTACTGCTATATTTACTTCAGTGCACAAAGTTTATTTTCTACTTGTGGATTGTCTTTTTCAGCAATGAAAAATCATCACCATTTTCCTTCTGAAATCGAGGAAGAAAAAGCCCTCATTTACAACTATCAGCCGGTCTTCAAAGGCCTGAACAGCATCTTCCTGCAAAATTACTACTTCGATTAAGTGTTTTGAAACTTTCATTACTCATGGTATTCGTCATGGTGGGAAAGTTTGTGATTTTTGTTTTTTAAGAGAAAAAGTTGAGAATGCTTTGATATATTTTTTATCTTTCTTTTAATTCTTTCTCATGTAATGTGCTAAAATGCACGAGTTTGCCAAAACCTGATGTTTTAAGTTTAATTATCATGCTTCCTTTTCACTCCATGTAGACCTTGATTGTAGGTTCTGGATGATTTTGATGTGATGTTCTAGAATCACCGTTACTGAATGTATCAATGCAGTTGATCCCAATCATCTTTTATCATTCAGAATTTAACTGTGTTCTGTAATCTTTCACAGGGTTCACTAGCATGACCAAAACAATGTAAAAAAAAAAAATGTTTACAGTTCATTTTCATTAAAGACACAACTAAATCAAAATTTTTGTTTTATGGCGTGAGTGTATGTGTATTTGCTTTTAAGCCATATACACCGATTAGCCACAACATTAAAACCACCTGCCTAATATTGTGTAGGTCCCCCTCATGCCACCAAAACAGCACCAACCCGCATCTCAGAATAGCATTCAGAGATGATATTCTTCTCAGCACAATTGTACAGAGTGGTTATCCGAGTTACCATAGACTTTGTCAGTTCAAACCAGTCTGGCCATTCTCTGTTGACCTCTCTCATCAACAAGACATTTCCATCCACAGAACCGCCACTCACTGGATGTTTTTGGTTTTTTGCACCATTCTGAGTACATTCTGGAGACTGTTGTGTGTGAAAATCCCAGGAGATCAGCAGTTACAGAAATACTCAAACCTGCCCATCTGGCACCAACAATCATGCCACACTCCAAATCACTGAGATCACATTTTTCCCCATTCTGATGGTTGATGTGAACATTAACTGAAGCTCCTGACCCGTATCTGCATTATTTTATTCACTGCACTGCTGCCATACGATTGGTTTATTAGATAATCGCATGGATGATTGTTGGTGCCAGATGGGCTGGTTTGAGTATTTCTGTAACTGCTGATCTCCTGGGATTTTCAAGCACAACAGTCTCGAACTGTCAAAGTCTATGGTAACTCGGATAACCGCTCTGTACAATTGTGGTGAGAAGAATATAATCTCTGAATGCTATTCTGAGATGTGGGTTGGTGCTGTTTTGGCAGCACGAGGAGGACCTTCACAATATTAGGCAGGTGGTTTTAATGTTGTGGCTGATTGGTATATATGCTAGCTTGTACTTAAAATTCACTTTAAGCAGATATAAACATTTACAAATGTACAATATTTATCTTCCTGGAAAACAAACTAAAAATACCGTCGACTCATTTTGCGTTAAACAAATGTTTGTTTAGTCAAACACTCTACAATCTGATACCAACTGACTGACTAGCAAGTGGCAAATCATGAGTTGTGGCTATGGCATATCTTAAGCCTAGTAGCTATTAAAAAGGGGGATGAGCCCTCAAATATAACCCGATACTTCATGTTATGGAAATTCGTCAAGACGTGACAGAAAACTGCGCTGGTCAGCCTGTCTACCTTGCAGTTTTGAGACCACGTCATAGCTGCTGTGCTTAAAAAGATCAATTGGGGGCAGCCATGTGAAACTGTAAACTTTATGAATATTTAAGAAAAACTCCTCACGCCTTCTCAAAACTTTTATTTTATTTTTTGCCTTATTTAAGAGATGGGTAACATAAATTACCAGAATACAACGAGATCTAAATCTCCGTACAATCAAATACGTAAAGCAGTTTGAGGTACAAAATCAAAATGGAAAAAAGTGCAAATTTGCTAATAGCTCTCGTACCGTGACGGGAAGGTACAAAAAGAAGCGTTCCACGTGTTAGTCTATAGTAGCATAGAATTCTCCTACACCAAGACTCCTTAAGGAAAGCTATTAAAGAAAAAATGCATGTATGTTATAGATTTCTGGAGTTCTAACCATTTTAACATTTTAATTTAAACGTTTCCTTAATCGTGTACAATCAATCAGTTGACCCCCGATATGTGCATAGATTTGCATACTACAGTGTTTCATGCACTTATAAAGAGAAAAGCCTTTTCTATTGCGACAAATACGATTTTGTACCAAAAAGCTGTTCCATTAACAAGATAACCGCAACAAACCTACGTTAACACTTTTAGTCTTTTTCTAATTGCGGTAACCTTTTCCTGATAGCTCACGTACATCACTTAAGCGTCTATTTGATGTGTGTTTACATCTGGAAGACGCATTATTAAGACATCTATAAGATGTTTCCTCTCAGATGTCAATAAGACGTTCAGCAGATGTGTTTGAGACATTACTGAATTAGACTGTTTGTAAATCTGATCTATTTAAGATGTTTAGCAGATGTTAATTCGAATGCGATGCTTTCTCGTTGAAACCCTCTCAATCAGACACAAGGGCGTAACCAGGAAATTACTTTTGGGTGGGCCTCAACAAAAATGGATGGGCAAAGTTTTCGGCCAAAAATGGTTTTTCCCCAAAATTTTCCTTAACAACAGAGAAACGGTGCATTCAAACAGCTCTTTCAAACTTCTAGAAATCAGAAATTATGCATTTGTAAAACTACTTTTAAATATATATTTGAAGTCAAAGAATAATCTCTAATATTCTGGGTGGGCCAGGGTCTAATTTGGGTGGGTCCAGGCCCACCCTTGGCTACGCCACTGATCAGATATCTCGAAGATGTACGTGTGCTATCTGGGAAATCCACTTAGCTACATATGATGGTTTTCTATTTAAAACAATCTTTTCCAAGGAACCGTTCTGCTTTGGAGGCCATTGGTGCTAAGAAATGTTCAAGGTGCAATATAAAAACTTTGACAAATAGCAACAGCGATTCAGTACGGAGCAGCCATTCCAATAGACGATAAAGGAGCAAGGCAGGTAGGCTTCCATCCAGCATTCAGCATGTATAAACAAAATGCAGCTTGCTTAAATGTACTTGCATTGAAATAAATAAAACAATTCAGTATGTTTATAGTGAATAATTAGACATACACGTTCTAGTCCTTCAAGCAAACCAACATAAAAAAAACTGTACAATCCAATTTTCTGTTGTCAAGTATACACGTGCTTTGAAAGTAATTGTTCCCCTAAAAATGGTCACTTAACTTTTGTCATCACAAGCCCATATGATGACTTTATTTTTGTATTAACTACAGTTCATATTTCACCTCTCCTTTTATGTTCCAAGGGAAAAATAAGATGAGTAAATAATCCAGAACTTTCATTTTGGCGGGTAAATTATCCCATTACAAGTGCAAGAAACTATTTTCTAACAAACATCTGAAACATTTTAACTGATTTAAAATTCTAAAATATCCTAGTGATTGTTTGACACATTCGATTTCATTAAAATTCTAATGATTGGATCCTGCACTGAAAATGGCACTTTTGTTCATCTGAATTTCATCGTCAATGCAGATAAAGAAAAACATCATACAAGCTAAAAGACATCACATTTTATACAGCAAATGTTTCGAAAAAGCTTGAGAATGTTTTGTGCCCTTCATAGTCTTTAATGCAAACCCTGATATCACATGTACATCACCCAGACATCTATTTAATGTGTGTGTTTACATCTGGAAGACTTATTGTTTAGGTTGTTTGCTCATCTGCAATACGTCTACAAGACGTTTCCTCCCGGATGTCGATAAGATGTTCAGCAGATGTACGTTTATGATTTTGAATGTTTGTAAATCTGATCTTTTTAAGATGTTTAGCAGATGTTAATTAGATTGCGATGCTTTCCAGATGAAAAGATCTAAAACAGACATCTCAGAGATGTACGTGTGCTATCTGGGCTTCCGTGCTGTTCTTGGATTGTTTGGCGTAATTAAAGGTGAGTATCTTCTTCCTGGTTGTCTTCCTCCTCTTTCCCGGGCTTGTTGACGAGCACCTGCCAACCGCTCCCGCCATCCCCGCCAGCCGTCACCCCATTGGCGCGGTGTTTCTTCTCCTGCATCTCTGATTGGCTGTCGCTCGTGACGTCCAATGTGGGGTTGTCATGGCAACCATTCTCCACAAAGTGAAGCTCTTCACCTCGCGACTTCAGAAACAACACACAAACAAACACAGAAAATACAAGAAATCAATTTCTGCCATAAAATATCTTTTGGAAGGAGAGGTTTGTGTCAACTAAAATACTATTGCTCAGGGGTTGCTCTTTCACAGCTCTCAAGAGTTCATTTGTAAAGAATCAGCATCACCTCAGATGTTTCTCCTAAAACTCATGAGAAGAAATAAAAATAGACACAACCCTGATAGCATACATACATCACCTAGACGTCTATTTGATGTGTGTTTATGTCTGGAAGACATATATATAATATATATATATATATATATATATATATATATATATATATATATATATATTTAGGTTGTTTGCCAGATAGCACACATACGTCCCCGAGATGTCTTTTATAGATCTTTTGATGTGGAAAGTGTCACAATCTAATTAACATCTGCTGAACATCTTTAAAAGATCAGATTTACAAACATTCTAAATCATAAACGTCTCAAAGACATCTGCTGAATGTCTAATTGACATCTGAGAGGAAACGGATACAATGCGTCTAATAGACGTATTGCAGATGAACAAACAATGTAAAACAGACGTCTTCCAGATCTAAACACACACATCTAATAGATGTCTGGGAGATGTACGTGTGCCATCACAGTTCTTTTGTTTGAGTATAAAAAAATCTATAGAATTAATGTGGATAGCATAGCTCAGATAATTCAGTGTAGAAATATGTACTATATAGAATTACAAAAATAGATTTTTGATAGCAGACGTTGGTATCTTGGCAAATCTGAGAACAGTTTGAGACATGTTTTTTTTTTTATTTTGATTTTTTTATCCTCTTTTCTCCCAATTTGGAATGCCCAATTCCCACTACTTAGTAGGCCCTCAAGGTGGCGCGTTTACTCACCTCAATCCAGGTGGTGGAGGACAAGTCTCAGTTGCCTCCGCTTCTGAGACCGTCAATCTGTGCATCTTATCACGTGGCTCATTGTGCATGACACCACGGAGACTCACAGCATGTGGAGGCTCATGCTACTCTCCACGATCAACACACAACTCACCACACGCCCCATTGAGAGCGAGAACCACTAATCATGACTACGAGGAGGTTACCCCATGTGACTCTACCCTCCCTAGCAACCGGGCCAATTTGGTTGCTTAGGAGACCTGGCTGGAGTCACTCAGCACACCCTGGGTTTGAACTCACAACTCCAGGTGTGGTAGTCAGCGTCAATACTCGCTGAGATACCCAGGCCCCTCCAAAGACCTCTATTTTAACACTGCTATATTGTCTAGTTCAATGTATATATATATATATGCAGGATATTTAAAGTATAGTATTTTTGACATTTAAAATTCAACAATGTTTTAAAATGTTGTACAATGTTTACAGTGCAGTGTATGGACTCCAGATTTGGCTGAATATAAAAATACATTTTAACCGAGTCATTGAAAAGTTACTCCAGTCTGTTTAGCATCCGTAATAAAAAAAATAAAATAAAAAAAAGTGTTTACATTTTACAATAAATATAAAAATGGTGGACTGGATGAACTTGAAAAAAATCTGACCATATTCAAAGTCTTTCTAGCAAGTCAGTCCACTGGCTGCCATCTTTGGTGCCCTCTCAGGTGGCTATTTCCAGTCATGCAAGTGCAGCTCCTATCTACTTGAATGGAGAACGACCAAAATCTCAAAACCGGTTGGTCAAGATTACGATCAAAGAACATATTTCAAATCAGGAAAAATTTAATTTTCCCGGCTTGTATAGCTAATGCGCAGCATTCTAGAGTTGATTGACAGGTGATGTTTGTATCTAAAAGGTGATTGGCTCTTCTACCTGTAAGGCGGGACGTCCTTTCTACATCCGTTGACCATTGGGCGCTCAGAGCTCCTTGGTTGAGCGTTCCAATTTCTCCCATTCATTTTAATAGAAGTGGCCCGTCTCTGCTAAATAAACTCTGGTATTTCTAACAGAGCAACGCATATGAATGCTAACAGAATATTTTATGTGAGAAGAATCAATTTTGTCTTTATGCATAAAATGCATTGCTAGGCAGTTGCTAGGGTGTTCAGTGTGGTCGCTATGGTTCTCTGGGTAATAATGAATTCGCACATCCTTTTAAAATTTTACAAAACAAATCAAAATAATCCAGTCACGTTGTTTTTGGTCATTAAATCTTTTCTCACAAATCATTGTATGTGGCCAAACAGATGGATATAACCTACCATGTTCTTGAGTTTGGGTAAACGGCGCTGCCAGCAGATATAGATGATTCCAGAAGCGATTATAAGCACGCACACCGATCCGATGATCACTAGAACCACAAACAGCTTCCCGTAGTCACTGCGAGTCTGACTGGGCCTGGCGTGGCACGTGCTAACGCTGGAATAATTCTGGATGCCAATCTGAGTTTAAAATGTAATAATTCCTATTGTCACCGCAACATAAATCTATCACCACTTTCAATACTATTTTTTTTTTAATTATTATTATTTGCTGGATTTTAATATCTTACCTCATATAGGCCTCTCCTGATTTCTCCCAGCATTGACAGCATGTCTTTCGGTGGGATGATTTCTTTGGTCAAAAGGCATTATGAAGAGTAAATCAGTCTAAAATTACTGTTTATAATAAGATATTATTGTTATGACAATTAAGCACACATCCACCCCAATTTTTCATTTCCATAATGCAAAAAAACATAAAAGAATGAATTAAAATAAAATACAATTGTATTATTTTTTTATGCATTCCAGTAAATTCATCCTGTCCAGACACTAATTTTAATCAGCATAATTTAAAGGCAGTAATTTAAAAATGGTTCCGCGTTGTATAAAAACTTAAATTATACAGTAATGAGAATTTGGTGGGGAAATGTGCCTAATTGTCATGAAAATAATGTTACGACACAAACAATCTAGACATACAGGTGCATCTCAATAAATTAGAATGTCGTGGAAAAGTTCATTTATTTCAGTAATTCAACTCAAATTGTGAAACTCGTGTATTAAATAAATTCAATGCACACAGACTGAAGTAGTTTAAGTCTTTGGTTCTTTTAATTGTGATGATTTTGGCTCACATTTAACAAAAACCCACCAATTCACTATCTCAAAAAATTAGAATACATCATAAGATCAATAAAAAAAACATTTTTAGTGAATTGTTGGCCTTCTGGAAAGTATGTTCATTTACTGTATATGTACTCAATACTTGGTAGGGGCTCCTTTTGCTTTAATTACTGCCTCAATTTGGCGTGGCATGGAGGTGATCAGTTTGTGGCACTGCTGAGGTGGTATGGAAGCCCAGGTTTCTTTGACTGTGGCCTTCAGCTCATCTGCATTTTTTGGTCTCTTGTTTCTCATTTTCCTCTTGACAATACCCCATAGATTCTCTATGGGGTTCAGGTCTGGTGAGTTTGCACCATGGTCATTTAACCAACTTTTGGTGCTTTTGGCAGTGTGGGCAGGTGCCAAATCCTGCTGGAAAATGAAATCAGCATCTTTAAAAAGCTGGTCAGCAGAAGGAAGCATGAAGTGCTCCAAAATGTCTTGGTAAACGGGTGCAGTGACTTTGGGTTTCAAAAAACACAATGGACCAACACCAGCAGATGACATTGCACCCCAAATCATCACAGACTGTGGAAACTTAACATTGGACTTCAAGCAACTTGGGCGATGAGCTTCTCCACCCTTCCTCCGGACTCTAGGACCTTGGTTTCCAAATGAAATACAAAACTTGCTCTCATCTGAAAAGAGGACTTAGGACCACTGGGCAACAGTCCAGTTCTTCTTCTCCTTAGCCCAGGTAAGACGCCTCTGACGTTGTCTGTGGTTCAGGAGTGGCTTAACAAGAGGAATACGACAACTGTAGCCAAATTCCTTGACATGTCTGTGTACGGTGGCTCTTGATGCCTTGACCCCAGCCTCAGTCCATTCCTTGTGAAGTTCACCCAAATTCTTGAATCGATTTTGCTGGACAATCATAAGGCTGCGGTTCTCTTGGTTGGTTGTGCATCTTTTTCTTCCACACTTTTTCCTTCCACTCAACTTTCTGTTAACATGCTTGGATACAGCACTCTGTGAACAGCCAGCTTCTTTGGCAATGAATGTTTGTGGCTTACCCTCCTTGTGAAGGGTGTCAATGATTGTCTTCTGGACAACTGTCAGATCAGCAGTCTTCCCCATGATTGTGTAGCCTAGTGAACCAAACTGAGAGACCATTTTGAAGGCTCAGGAAATCTTTGCAGGTGTTTTGAGTTGATTAGCTGATTGGCATGTCACCATATTCTAATTTTTTGAGATAGTGAATTGGTGGGTTTTTGTTAAATGTGAGCCAAAATCATCACAATTAAAAGAACCAAAGACTTAAACTACTTCAGTCTGTGTGCATTGAATTTATTTAATACACGAGTTTCACAATTTGAGTTGAATTACTGAAATAAATGAACTTTTCCACGACATTCTAATTTATTGAGATGCACCTGTAGATTAGCATAGATTTTCTTCATACAAAATATAATTTCTTATTTCTTTAAATTGACTTTGGGGTGAAATGTGATCTGGACATGTTCTTGAGAGATTTCGTGAGATTAGATAAAACATCTCGGGAAGATACAACATCTCGCTAATGTACTGAACAGAGATGTGCGAGATATTACATGATATTTTTATCCTCTAAATGGAGCGTAATATTAAAAGCCTCCAATTTAGAAACACCTCTTATCTAAACGATAAATATCATGTTACAAAGTGAAGCTGCATTCCACATCAAAGAACCTGAGTAAGTGTTTCCCAGAGCAGCAGGATATATTGTATTGTATATGTCCTCAGAAGTGAGCTTAGTTGGACAAAATTTCCATTTGAGGACATTTGGGAAAAAGTAAATCATGTTTTTCTATTCAACCTTTTAGGGTTAGGGTGTGGGTTGAATGTGTTACCCTGTTCGCTAGCTAAGGTCATTAGAAGCTGGTGGTCTTGTTGTGAGGGTTTGCTGAGGAATATGAGCCAGGACCCTTGTGGGATGTTCATCTTTCTGGAGAAAGTGTTTTCCAGCAATTCCAGGAGTCTGTCTCCACTCTCCATCCGAAACTCATCCTGCAACAAACACACACAAAAGACTGCTAAAATGTTGTATCATACTATACAATACTACACTATTCTATACCATATTACTCTACTATACTCTATTCTACTATACTATGACTTGTGCACAATTTGGTCTCCTGAAAAACTAGTAACATAGTATGAAAAAACAAAATAGTATGAAAGTTAGAAGTGAAAAAAAAATCAATTTACAGGATGAAAAGAAATTAATGTTGAGGTGGAGTGAGGCGATTATCTGACATGGTGCGAGCGGCGAGGCGATTGTCTGTGTTCCACGACTGCAATCGGGTTCTTGAATAACGTATGTAACGTGCGAGGAAGGGTAGCCAGTGTAATTTCTGGTGCCCCCCTAGGTTGTTGGTGCCCTATGCAGACTGCATAATATGCGTATAGGGAGCGCCGGTATTGCGTGGCACTCATGGTGCGAGATGCTGAGAAAACAGCGAGCTATGATGCAACAACCAAAGAGTCAGTCTATATATATATATATTTATTTATTTTTTTATTTTCTCCCCAATTTGGAATGCCCAATTCCCAATGCGCTCTATGTCCTCATGGTGGCGTAGTGACTCGCCTCAATCCGGGTGGCGGAGGACGAATCTCAGTTGCCTCCTGAGACCGTCAATCCGTGCATCTTATCACGTGGCTTGTTGAGCGCGTTACCACGGAGACATAGCGCGTGCGGAGGCTTCACGCTATTCTCCGCGGCATCCACGCACAACTCACCACGCGCCCCACCGAGAGCGAGAACCACATTATGGTGACCACGAGGAGGTTAACCCAACGTGACTCTACCCACCCTAGCAACCGGGCCAATTGGTTGCTTAGGAGACCTGACTGGAGTCACTCAGCATGCCCTGAATTCGAACTTGCGACTCCAGGTGTGGTAGTCAGTGTCAATACTCGCTGAGCTACCCAGGCCCCCAAGACGTCAGTCTATTTATGTAGATACTGTATTTATAATACAGATAGTATCTGTATACTGTATATTTAGAACAACAATTAAAAACAGCACAAATGGAAATTAAACCTCAGTCTAACAAACTAACAACTGAACAAACTTGATTGCAAAATGGATTGCTGTGGATTACCCATGATAGACTGATCTTTAAAAGATATGGGAATAAAAGAAACAATATTTTGATTTTTAAGCCACTTTTTGTTATATCTATTAAGCAGTGTTGGGTAAGTTACTCAAAAAAGTAATCAAACTACTAATCACATTATTTTAATTACTAAATACTACTTTTAAGTTACTTTCTAAAACACGTTTCATAGAAAGGTTTTTGTTTTTCTTCTTAATGGATTCAAAATAATGTCCTTGATCATTATTGTTGTCCCTTCATCTGTTACAGAAACACAAATAGACATACATATGAACAAAAGTCATGTTTTAAATCTATTCTAAAGAAATATTATTATTTTAGAAATGTGTAACCCAAGTAATGTACTTAAAAGTAATTAACTGGAAATAAATACTTGAAGTAATTAAATTCAAAGTCTGTAAGTGTAATCTGATTACAAGAATTTCAATTGTAATGCGTTACACTACTTTTGACTTTTAAAGTAATTAGATTACAGTAGCTAATTACTTTGTAATCAGACTGTACCTAACACTGCTATTAATTGATTTACTTGCTTGCCACAACAATGTAATATGTTTAAATGATTTCCATTTGGGGGCTTTTCTAAGCAAATATTGATTTACTCATGCAAGTAATTCAATAACATTTTTAATCGACTGTCAGCCCTACTCAACTTAATTCGCAGGAGTCCGTATCGGAATTTCAGAGCTGCCAGACAAACAACAGACCAGACAAAAAAAAAAAAATTGGTTTGCATTGTCTATTGCATAAATACGTTATGTTTAAGACGTTTTCCTGTTTTCTATTCACCCCCAAGAGCCTCAGTATTAATGTCGAATCCATCTGTCCAGAAACACACACATCAGACTGGCTACAGAAATCAGAATGTTTTTTTCAGGCCATTCATACCATTCGCTGAGTCACTCAGAC
Source organism: Myxocyprinus asiaticus (assembly GCF_019703515.2). Classification (NCBI taxonomy): domain Eukaryota; kingdom Metazoa; phylum Chordata; class Actinopteri; order Cypriniformes; family Catostomidae; genus Myxocyprinus; species Myxocyprinus asiaticus. Next base: position 23,932,416 of record NC_059393.1, read on the forward strand.
ACACGAGAGAGAGAGAGAGAGAGAGAGAGAGAGAGAGACATATAAACTGTCTGCGTCTCAATTTAAAGTCTATCTGATCAATGGCTTTGCAGTGCAGCAAGGGTTCAAATCGGTCCATTGCAGAAGACACTGTTAGTTTGGCGCACAGCTGTAAAAACACCAGCAGGGGGAACATTCTCTGCGATCATGCTGCAATTACGTGGTATTCGAGCATTAATGAGGCAACAAACAACCGACTTCCAGGGTATATTAGCAAAGGTGTGTTTAATAAACATGAGAGATTGCAAGAAAGAGGAAAAAAAACATCACAAAAGACACAAGCATTTGCGTCAGCGTTTGCATACTTTCGTAGAGTATGTTACTAGACAACGATTTAAAAAATAATAGGTTTAGTGACCAGGTGTTCCATCAATAAATACAGATTAATTTGCCCCCTTTATTATTATTCTGTTCTAATCTCAAATAAAAATACAATGTTCTCATCTGCCTGGACAGCGTTAAAAAATGACACTTACGCAATCAAAGTTGTCGGACATGTTGAGGATGACGTAGCCCTTCCCTGCAAGGTTGCTCCAGTCAACACAGATCACCTACACAGAGAGAATAATTCTCTTTTGAATGCAAAACACAAAACACATTTGCAAGTACACATCATGGTAGTATTTGCTGTTCTTTTTTTCTCCCATTTTTCTCCCCAATTTGGAATGCCCAATTCCCAATGCACTCTAAGTCCTCGTGGTGGTGTAGTGACTCGCCTCAATCCGGGTGGCGGAGGACGAATCTCAGTTGCCTCCGCGTCTGAGACTGTCAATCCACACATCTTATTACGTGGCTTGTCGCGTTACCGCGGAGATGTAGCGTGTGTGGAGGCTTCACGCTATTCTCCGCGGCATCCACGCACAACTCACCACGCGCCACACTGAGAGCGAACCACATTATAGCGACCACGAGGTGGTTACCCCATGTGACTCTACCCTCCCTAGCAACCGGGCCAATTTGATTCCTTAAGAGACCTGGCTGGAGTCACTCAACACGCCCTGGGATTCGAACTCGTGAACTCCAGGGGTGGTAGTCAGCGTCTTTACTCACTGTGCTAACCTAGGCCCCATATTTGCTGTTCTTAATAATTTGTGCTGAATTAAAAACAAATCACAGAGTACATTTACACGCACATTGTGAAATGGTTTTCCTTCATCCGGGTAATGTTATAAACTGTTTAAGCATACACCGATCATCACAGATAGATTTTTGCCCATTTACCCTAATTTCGTATTGCATGAAAATACCTTTACCAGCGTTCTTACGAGCTTATCCAATGTACGTATACCTCTAAACGTTTTGACGTCAAAAGCAGAGAATGCAATTATTTCAAATCTCATGTAAACATGGTTTTCTTGCTTTGTCAGATTTTTAGAATAAGCTGATTTTTGGTAGTTATCAAGGAGCCATACATCATACCGATGTCAATACAGCGGAAAAGGGAAAAGCACATACACTATAAAATATACCCGTTAAACACACCAATGTATAATACAGACTACTGTCCCTCACATCCGTATATATGCACTCAAGTACATTGATGGAATCCCATAGTTTGACGTAAGCGGGAAACACATGAAAGTCGCATGTAAATGAGAGAAAATTTTTACTACTGTATTACAGTACAAATTATTTGGGGGAAAATGTGATCATTTGTAATTAAAAAAAAATGTCAATGTCGAAAATCTTAATAGTCTTAAAATAGGCTTCATTTTCTTTAAGCAAAACAACTTTTGTTTAGCTGAAATATGGACATCTTTTGTCCTTTTGTTTTTGTACCTGCTCATTCTCCTGGGACACCTCAGAGTCATGAAGCTCAGTTTCCGTGAAATATTCAGTGCCTCCATGCCGAAGCTCTGTCCTCTCCTCATCCTCTGCTATGGTGGGTGGGGCACCCTGCCAGGCGGTCTCGGTGAAGACCACAGGCGGCAGGTCTGAAGCAGGTGAGGGCGAGGGCCCGGTCGTGAGGGGCGTCAGGTACCGCCAGTTTTCCTCCTCTTCCTCATCCAGTTCAGTCGGAAAAACTACCAACTCTTCATCATCACCCTCCTCTTCCTGTTCATCCGAATCATCCCGGTGGGGTTCATCAGGTTGCAGGGGCCCTCGGCTTGGCAGGGGCCCCACTTCAGGGGCCGTAGGTGGTTGAGTGACTTCACGGCCCCTCTCGTCATCAAACGGGTCTTCAGACACGAGGTGCCTGTCAGGTTCAGCTGTGGCATTTGGGTCACTCTGACGTTCAAGTCCAAAAGTGGACAGTGCCACGGTGGAGGGGGCATGGTCTGTAGCAGCTGTGACTGACGGGAGGGTGGAGGGATGGAGGGAGAAACCGCTAGATTCTGAATCGCTCTCCCACTGCTCCGGGTCCAGAGATTCTGCCGTAGGGACGAAAAGCGAGGAAGAGGAGTTTGTCTCATTGGGGTTTGAGCTGAGAGACAGGGAGGGGGGTTCAGGTGATGAAGTGCTGAAATCTATGAAGAAAGAGAAAAATAAAGGATGATGTAAATTGTGCTAAAGACCAAAATAAAAAACAATTAAGATGTAATTTATGACCAAATTGTCCACAAGTATAGTATATTATAGTATAGTAGTGGTGTAGTGTATTATTTAGCATTAATATGTTGCATAATAGTGCAGTATAATATAGTAAATATGGTAAAGTATGGTATAGTAGTATAGTATAGTAGTATAGTATAATATGGCATAGAGTAGTGTAGTATGGTATGGTATAGTGCAGTATAGTACAGAATAGTATAGTATGGTAAAGTATGGTACAGAAGTGTTGTATAGTATAGAATAGTGTAGTATGGTATAGTATAATATCATATGGAATAGTGTAGTATGGTATGGTATAGTGTAGTATAGTACAGAATAGTATAGTATGGTAAAGTATGGTACAGTAGTGCTGTATAGTATAGAATATTTTTGAATGGTATAGTATAATATAATATGGAATAGTGTAGTATGGTATGGTATAGTGCAGATAGTACAGAATAGTATAGTATGGTGAAGTATGGTACAGTAGTGTAGTATAGTATAGAATAGTGTAGTATGGTATAGTATAATATAATATGGAATAGTGTAGTATGGTATGGTATAGTGCAGTATAGTACAGCATAGTATAGTATGGTAAATTATGGTACAGTTGTGTAGTATAGTATAGAATAGTGTAGTATGGTTTAGTATAGTATAATATGGCATAGAGTAGTATAGTATGGTACAGTGCAATATAGTGTAGAGTGGTGTAGTATAGTGTATTACAGTTTGGGATGGTATAGTGCAGTATAGTACAGAATAGTATAGTATGGTAAAGTATGGTATAGTAGTGTAGTATAATATAGAATAGTGTAGTATGGTTTAGTATAGTATAATATGGCATAGAGTAGTATAGTATGGTACAGTGCAATATAGTGTAGAGTGGTGTAGTATAGTGTATTACAGTTTGGGATGGTATAGTATTATTTGATGTAGTGCAGTATAGTACAGTACACAGTAGCATAGTACAGCATAACATTGTATAATACAGCATAGTATTGTATAGCATAACATCCGCAAATGGTGTAGCAAAGTATTGTATAATATCGAATAGTAGTAGTATTAGTATGTAGTATAATATCGAATAGTAGTAGTATTAGTATGTCATAGTACAGTATAGTATAGAACACTTAAGCATAGCATAGTATACAATACTATACTCTAAAACATTTTTGTTTTACAATACAATACAATGCGACACAACAGTATTATACACTATACTTTGAACTCTAATGTACTGTGCTACGTTATACAATACTGTGACATACTTTCACGGCAGAGTATAATTAACAATTATTATACTTTCCTATCATATGTCATACTATATGTTTATGGTATAAGTAAGTATAGTAAGTATAACTGGCTGTAGAATGCTATAAGAAGAGTGTAGTGCAAAAGTATAGTGCAAGTATAGCATTACAGTATATTGCATAGTATTGTAGCGTGTGATACAGTATATTATTTTATAATATAGTATAATAAAGTACAGCAAAGCATGGTATAGTATTGAAGAGTAGCATAGCATAGTATACATTTACTTGAGTATAACAGTATAGTTTTGAGTTAGTATGGTAGGGTGTGGTATAGTAGTATCTGATGGAAATCTTATTCATCTTTAAGTTTCTTGAGGCCAGCAAATTTGAGCAGCTGCACTGCAGCATTGCACCTGTGTCTGGCACTAACACACACATCAGGGAGTAAAGGGCTCTCAATCACAGCATGATTATTCATGAGACAAACACACACACACACACACACACACACACACACACACAAACACACTGTAATGAGCAAAGCTATTGTCTACTGTCAGCAGGAGATACAAGCTCTGTGCCAAAACCTAGTATGCTCTGTAGACAGCATTTTAAGGTATGATAGACACACTCACGACGAAAAGACGGTTACAAAAGGTAGGATAACTAGTTTTGACAAAATTTAGTTTGCATACAGTTTGGAAGGCAGGCAGCAGACGGCGAGGCAGTTTGCTAGATTTTGGATCAGAGCCAGAGAAAGAGTGGATATGCCTGAACCCATTCAAGAAATTTATGTGGATGTCATAAAATTAGCTGCATACCAGAGACTGTCTGGCAAGCTTTGGCACATTCCTCCAGCGACAGGAAGTTATTGAGATTTCTTCCGCAGCCTCCAAACATGAACCTTTCGCACTTCTTAGTGATGGCATTAAAGTACCAGCGAGGGAATGTCCCACGACATGGTCCAACCTTCATTGGCATCAAACAGAGATCTACAAATAAGAAACATATAAATGAAGGATGAATAGATCTGGGTATCAATGCAGTTTTCACAATTTTATTTTATTTCCATTCACAAGCTCTTGATTTTGATTCGATTCAACTCAGAATAAATTCAGATTCATTTGGGAATATTTATGTTACAATGTTAATTTTGTTCATTTCAATTTCGTACGTATTCATTTTAAAAACTAACAGGGTACACACTATTTATAGTTATTTAACAGATGTAATTTTGGGGGCCTGGGTAGCTCAGCAAGTAAAGACGCTGTCTACCACACCTGGAGTCGTGAGTTCGAATCCAGGATATGCTGAGTGACTCCAGCCAGGTCTCCTAAGCAACCAATTGGCCCGGTTGCTAGGGAGGGTAGAGTCACATGGGGTAACCTCATTGTGGTTGCTATAATGTGGTTCTCGCTCTCGGTGGGGCGCATGGTGAGTTGTGCGTGGATGTCGAGGAGAATAGCGTGAAGCCTCCACACATGCTATGTCTCTGCGGTAACACGCTCAACAAGCCACATGATAAGATGCGCGGATTAACGGTCTCAGACGTGGAGGCAACTGAGATTCGTCCTCTGCTACCCGGATTGAGGCGAGTCACTACGCCACCATGAGGACTTAGAGCGCATTGGGAATTGGGCATTCAAGATTGGGGAGAAAAAGGAGAGAAAAAAAAAAACAGATGTAATTTTATGGGATGGGATTTTAAAAATCGATAAACGCGATTAATCGGATAATGTATATTTTTGCATTTGCATTTTTATCATAATGTATCCCAGTTTGAACTATCACATGCATACTTTTTTTTCTCTTAAATTTCTAATTATAATAGCTAAAAATATAAACAAACCAATAGTATAGTGTAATATGGCATAGAGTAGTGTAGTATGGTATGGTATAGTGCAGTATAGTACAGAATAGTATAGTATGGTAAAGTATGGTACAGTAGTGTAGTATAGTATAGAATAGAGTAGTATGGTATAGTATAGTATAATATGGAATAGTGTAGTATGGTATGGTATAGTGCAGTACAGTACAGAATAGTATAGTATGGTAAAGTATGGTACAGTAGTGTAGTATAGTATAGAATAGAGTAGTATGGTATAGTATAGTATAATATGGAATAGAGTAGTGTAGTATGGTATGGTATAGTGCAGTATAGTACAAAACAGTATAGTATGGTAAAGTATGGTATAGTAATGTAGTATAGTATAAAACAGTGTAGTATGGTATAGTATAGTATAATATGGAAGAGTAGTGCAGTATAGTACAGAATAGTATAGTATGGTAAAGTATGGTACAGTAGTGTAGTATAGTACAGAATAGCGTAGTATTGTATAGTATAGTATAATATGGCATAGAGTAGTATAGTATGGTTTGAGTTGGTACCAAACTTAGAAGAATATGTTTATGCAAACTTATTGATTATTTATGTAAAAACATTCACACACAAGTTTTATGCACAAATATGCGCTTATGCACAGTTACTGAATGAGATCCAAAATGCTGAAATCATCAAAGACCTGCTGCGTGTTTACAGGATGTAACAGAGAAACTGAAACAGAACAAATAAAATATTGGCACGGCTGAGTTGTCTCCTTTTTCTCTCTGAAATCAAACTGCATTTCATGGCAGAGTCTGGCAGCTGACACAAGCTGATATCCACCGCAGAAAATCTCCATTTCACACTCCTCAATGCCAAGGCCGTAACCATGTCTTGAACATTGAGGGGGGACCAAACCATTTTGGGAGTGGGGTGTCACGGGTGTTGAGGTCACAAATATAATGGTCTTCTTTGGTCCTTTAATACAGTAAAGGCACTTGAATGCAATCATTTTCTGAATAAAGGCTTGAAATGCGATAAAAGCCCAAAATTTTATAATTTTTGGTTTTAAAAGACACATGTATTTTTAAAGTTCACACAGTACAAGACAAACACTGTGTCTGCATTGCCAGCAATCTTTTCTTTTTTTGTGCTGTAATTTGAATTTCTTTTCATCACCAATGTATCTGTAAAATGACATGACTGTGTCAGCTGCTTAGCAAAAAGAAAATACACAAAATTATTTACTGGTATAAAACTACAGATAATAATGGTATAGCGGTATGTACCATGCAAAGGTAGAAATGTGTCTGATATAGAGTATGCTAGAATGTTTAAACTGCGGCTCATCCAGTCAACATTTAGAGTTTGAACTTTAGCTTTCATAACATTTGTTTTAGTGTTTTGAGTTTTTTGTTTACACTAATTGATGCTATAACATGTCTTGTGGTAACGCTGAGAATGCAATGCAATTTTGAGGTATATAATTGTGCTTTCGAGGTAAGAAGCTTTGGTGTTCATGTGCATGCTATCTTTCACACCGTGAGCTCAGCAAACCAGACAGCTAAAGTTTATTTGTGTTTCTCACCCATCATAGCATCCAGGTCAGAACCACTTTCTTTGGTCTCGCCTTGAGTGTCCCACTGCTGGATCAGCTTGATGTTCTTGCTGTCCTCGCTGTCTTCACTGAAGAACCCAGAACTCTCCTGAGAACTGTCCATCAATCCAGGCTTCTGATCTTTGGAGACCTCATCATTTTGCTCAAAGCCCACAGGAACATCCAGAACCGGCCCATGGGACAGGAGAGGGTTGGGGAGGAGCGCTAGACCAGCACTCAGAACCTCAGAATTTACCAAAACCAGAAGAACAGAACCTGAATGAAAGAGTGAGAGATAACATGTTTAAACAAACCCTTAACTAAGTATTAAACTTTGGCACTTTGGTTTTGGCACTACAACCTTGGAGACCAGCTAACCACCTTATGCCTGTTTAAGCTGCAGGACACAGAGCCCAACTGACTAGTCAACAACTGCAAATGAATCGATATTTTTAGCTTCAACCATGACAGATGGTTTCTATGACATTTAGATCCATCAACCATCCATCCGCCAACACGCCTGTATGGAAACATCTCGCATATCGGCTCCAGTGGGCTTAAACCACAGATGGTCCCATATCATGACGGCTTAGTGTTGTGTCTCAAACCAACCGGTCTGATCTCTCCTTGTCCCAACAGGTCACCAGAGGATTAGCGTTAGTTTTAGTGCTAGATGGCCCAATTGGCAACAACTAGGGTGCGATCTGCAACTACCCTTTCTGTTTTGAGCCGCCGGGGCCAAGATGGAGTTTTTGAGCCAATTACACAGTTCTCCAAGTCTGACATGTCTTAAATTTTATTTATGAAGCTGTTTAATGAAACATATTCTCTAGCAAGGCATGGGTTAATTAAGGAGACCAGCAGAGTGCTACTATATTGGGCGAGCCTGTGTTTGTACGTTAATTAACAGGGCAAAGAACAGGGAACGTCCTGCTTCAGTTTATGAATCGATCAATTTTGCTTTCTGGAAACATTCCAGTGGTTTTAGAGACACTGTATGGCCAGAGAACTCAAACCATGCAATGCTGCAGATATTCCCAGAATTCCACACTGCAACACTGATACTGGGTTGTGTTCCAATATGTTGGATAAAAAAAGGCCAGAAATACACTTTGGCCACGTCCAAACTAAACTAACTTTGTAACAAAAATGCATTGATTTTGCAATGTTTATGCCCCTCAAAATGCTCTATATTACAACGTACTCTGGAAAACAGAGACATTAGGAAACCGAAAATGGAGTTTTCAAAACGAAAATGGATTAGAGTGAATGTGGCTTTTATATTTGTACCGCTGAAAATTCTATGCGTTGTAAATAACGTGCGTTCTTGCGTTACTGTGGTGCTAACAAACCTCAACTCAAGAAGGCGATAGAGCTACCTTTAGATGTTTCTGCTATTAAAGCAGATGTGTAACTACTGAGTAGCTAGCCACATGTCAGCAGTTAATTAATTAACAGTTAACAAACTTGCTGAGCAAGATTTTCTTCAAACTATTGCTTCGTGATAATAAAAGTGACCATAGAAGAAGAAAGTTCATGCTAATGCTCACTATAGCACCCCTTGTGGCAACGGTGAGAATACAATGCGTATTTGTGTCGCATTTGAAAAATGTATTCTAATTTTGCGCAATATGTGCAAACTGTGCAGTTTTAAACCCCCCCAAAAATATGCAATTTTGCGGTCTGAGACATTTCAGACATTTAAACTCCTACAATTGGAAGAAACAAGGAAATTTGTCCTTTTTTGGAGTCCCTGGTCCTCATCCATTTACATTGTATGGAAAAGAGTAGCTTGGACAGATTGAAAATCATGCTGACTGACAATGACTATTCCTTTGAACAGTTCTTCATTCTTCCTAAACATCATCCATTCAGTTAACCAGCCCAAGAGTGCAGTAACCTAATCTAAGGCAGTGTATGTCCTTAGAAAGCACCAGTGCTCCTCACCCCAGAAAGCCACATTAATTATGGTTGATACAATCTAATTTTCCCTCAATAGACTCTGGTTTCTGCAAGGCTGCATGTGACCTCACTTTTATCAGCGAATGAAAATGTGAATTTATTGCAGCCAAACCGAAACTCTGTCTTTCTCTAAGGACGTGCCTTGGGCTTCTGCCTCAGAGGTGCACCTGAAGTTTTGACACGTTAGATGGTACATTAATCAGAAAGCCTAATGCTTAAAGTGACTCTGCGGCACCAAACGTGCCCTGTGATTTTAGCTTTGGGGAAAACTGAGTTGGCTAAACCACCTGAAATATCAGAAGATTCTTAGAAGAGATCTAGAAACCAGAAAACAAATAGATTTGACAGTAAATTCCTAATGTAGAATATTTAAAGAGGGACACAACTACAAAGAGGGAATATCTTACTAAAGACATAAAGCTAAAATAATTTAACAGAGCAATGTTCTGAGCCACAGTGTTTGCACTCTTTGGGGAAAAAATATTTTTCTTTTTATTTAGGGGAGAAATATTACATGTCCTTGATAGGTTTCGTGAGATTCATCTTAAAATGTGCTATTTAGTGGCCATGACTGCAAATGTTATCCAGAGAAATGCAGCAAAGAATTTTATGAATGATAACATCTCAGTACTGAGCTGTTCCACTCAGGTTTAATATCACAGCAGTCACAACATGTGCAGCCTCCACCTGTTTCTGACTGATCTCTGATCGTCTTTATAGAGCTCAGCTCAATCATCTGCTCGAGCAAAGACGACACAATCCTCTGCCATCGGAGATAAACACAGTTCTGTCACATCTCAGCTACTGTACAAAACATATGAGCCATTTTTGCATTACACATTATTTCCAATCAAGCTGTAAGTTTGTTAAATTATGCAAAAAGTGTAAAATGATGATTTTATTTAGGATAGATAAAATGGTAGCTATGAAACTAGCATTGGCCAAACAAAGAAATTAGCTGTTTTATTCCAAAAATGCTTAAACTATCATTTCCACCACAGACAGAATGAGTAATGATTTTAGATGTGACGGAAATGACATGCGATCATGACAAGTTAAGTGGGGTTTAAAAATGGCAGAATTCTCCTGTGATGCATGTTTGTGCACTACTGGACATTACTAGGAGATAAATTAAACCAGTGAGAGTGTGGAAAGTGTGTTTCAAGCGAGTTTATATAGATGCCGAATCTCGCCATGGAATTAAAAAAATTAAAAAGGTCATTCTGACTCTTTCTCTCACAATTGTAACTGTATTTCTCACAGTTTCGACTTTATAACCAGCAATTGTGACTTTATATCTGCAATTACAACTTTTTTTTTTTTTTTTTGCAGTTTTGAATATATCTTGCAATTGTGACTATATTTCTTGCAATTTTGACTTTATATCCCACAATTTTGACTATTTCTCACAACTGTAACTATATCTCGCAATTACAACTTTTTTGTGTGTAATTCTGAATATATCTTGCAATTGTGACTATATTTCTTGCAATTTTGACTTTATATCACGCAATTTTGACTATTTCTCACAATTGTGACTTTTTTTATCTCGCAATTACAACTTTTTTTTTGCAATTGTGAATATATCTTGCAATTTCGACTTTAGATCTCACAATTTTGACTATTTCTCACAACTGTAACTATATCTCGCAATTACAACTTTTTCCGCAATTGTGAATATATCTTGTAATTGTGACTATATTTCTTGCAATTTCGACTTTATATCTCGCAATTTTGACTATTTCTCGCAACTGTAACTATATCTCACAATTACAACTTTTTTCCGCAATTGTGAATATATCTTGTAATTGTGACTACATTTCTTGCAATTTCGACATTATATCTCGCAATTTTGACTATTTCTCGCAATTGTAACTTTATATCTCGCAATTACAACTTTTTTCCGCAATTGTGACTATATTTCTTACAATTTTGACTTTATATCCCACATCTGCAACCATTTCTCACAATTTATTTTTTGCAGTTGACTTTATATCCCGCAATTGTGACTTTCATATCTGGCTATTCCGACTTTTTAATCGCAATTGTGACTATATCTCACAATTTCACATTTATATCTTGCAATTCGGATTTTTTTCCGCAGCTGTGACTTTATATCTTGCATCTGGATATATTTCTCACAATTGAGACTTTATATCTCACATCTGTGACTATTTCTTACAATTGAATTGAATTTCAACTTTCAGCAATTGTGACTTCATATATGGCTATTCCAACATTTCAATCACATTAATGACTTTTTATCTTGCATCTGCGACTATTTCTTACAATTGCGACTTTATAATATCGCAACTGCCTTTATTTGTCACAATTTTTACTTTAGCCACTATTACTGCAATTGCGATTATTTCTCATAATTGCGACTTTACCTCTCGCAATTGACACTGTATCTTGCAAATTCTAATTGCAATTCTCAAAATTGTGACTATCTCGCAAGTGAGTTTATATCTTGTAATTTCAAGTTTGTATCTTGCAACTGCGACAGAGAAAAAACACGCAATTATGAGAAAAAGTTACAACTGCAAGAAACACAGTCACAATTGTGAGATAAATTCAGAATCATCTTTTTTATTTTTTATTCTGAGGCAGGATCGTGGAACCTTAAGTTTATTTTTTTTGTAGGAGTTCTTAAGTCCAAAAGTGCCCATAGTTAAAGAAACACCCATAAATGGCATGATTCATAAATCCACAATACCAAAAATGCAAATACCTCTACGAAAACCTGGCCCAATTTAAAGCATAAGGCACTTGGACTCCAGCAACACACTGTAAATTCAAACCATTGCCAATTAAATCTCGGACCCCTGGCGCCACGGTGTCTCCTTAAAATCTCTCAATCTGTTTTCAATCCCTCTATGAGATAAAACCACATCTCAACCTAGCAGCTTGTGTCAAGATGGGGCTCAATGGCAGGATAAATGCTGATTTCACCTGACCTGAATGGGTTTCTGGGCTGTGCCCACTCATATTGCAGCAGTGCATGAGGGTGCAGGTGGCATAGAGTTTTTGGAGTCAGATTTATAGTCTATAAAACGTTACTGCTGGTATGTGGTGCCCATTACTGCTAGATAGGGCAATATACATTGTTTTTCAAGCTACTCCAAAGAATCAAACTATACAGTGTTTAGGAATGAACTGCCTCTTTAAGAGGAACTTGGCTTAAGCCTGCATATGTGCAGTCCATCAGACTAAACAAATGTGACCTGTCACTGTTGTGTCTGCTCATCGGTCTGGCTTTCGAAGGCCTCATGGCACAAACCAATCTGTACATAACAGCTGCAAAATGCTCTCTCCACAGTTCCATGATGAATCATACTGAAAAATCAAAACTGGATCTGAATACACCAGCTCTCTCCCCAGATAGGGAGGAAAAAGGGGCGTGTGCCAAGATCTGCTTTACCTGATCAATAACACAAGCCACAAATAATTGAATGATTTGTATGACTTCATAACATATCTTGCCTTCTTCACCCAAGATAACAGTGAGAAGTCCAAGTGATGTTGCATATTTGTTTTAAACAATACTGAACAGGATAATCAAGCCTTACTGTAACATATTAAGACATTTGACTTCTAAGCACATTTGGCATCTAGACTTAAATATGGAAACATATTAAATGCATATAAATATTAAAAATAGCCATTATATACTATACATACTATGTTATAAAAATAAAAAATAAATATATTTAATGGTTCATATATATATATATATATATATATATATATATATATATAAATACTAAAATGGTGCATAAATCAAATTAATATAAAATTGTTGTAATATATTAATATATTTAATAATATAAGCATTGAGACAACACAAAACAGATAGACTCACCAAACATCATGCACTGGAAACACGCGACTGACATGTCTGCAGCTTTAAAAATGATCGTCGCAATATTCGCGTCAGTATTTCAGCGCAATTCGCTCATATGAGCATCATAAATGACTTACTGACCTCAATGTGCGCTACAGACCACTGACGCACTAAACCATCATCGGAATTAAAAACAAAAGACCAGTCTCTATGCAAACAAAGCGCGAAAGATCTCTCGTGCAAAACAGCAGCAGTGCATGAGAAGAAAACTAGTCCGTCGGTTCAGCTGTTCTTGCAGTGAATGAATTTGCAGTGAATATTGGGGATTTTGGAGATGGTTTGATTCCTGGCGCAGTGACTGCAGGCGACAAGCTCCAGTGATTCAGGGTCCTAAACGCCACCGTTTTACATGTCCCAATATACACTGTTTTAGCCACGCGACCAAATTAGAAGGAAGCTCAAGTGATGCAATGTCGACCAATCATAACGCTTACATTGTTGTCATCAAAAAAGCTGTCTACATTGCATTATAGACCCTAATCAGGGTTAGAGGTCTACTCGAGACCGTGTGGCCCGACCCTACCCGGCCCGAACAATACCGTCAGATTTTAATCCCGAACCCGACCCAAAATCGCTTACTATCTAATATCTTCTCCTAGCAAGTACTGTTGCAATAGGGTGTATTTTATGTAAGAATATAGGCATCATTCGTAACAGTACTGAAACAGTAAACATACACCGTTTTAACAAGGCACGGCAGCCCCTTAGTACACTAGAGCAGAAGGGGAAAAAAGCATTGACTTACCGTTTATTGGCTGAAACTTCACTTGGTGCGGAACAATCTGGGATAATATGACAGAGCGCTCTATGTAGCTGGAACTTGTTCAGAATGTTGAATCTTTGTGAAAACCGCACTGAAATCAATCTAGACGCAGCGCAAAGAATGCGTTTTTGGCAATTTGAAGTTCTTTTTAACTTGACACGGTGTTTAAATGGTGCCGGTCCTGCGCGAGGCATGGTGCAAATGTCAAAGGCATTCATCCAGCATGTGTTTAAACAATGGAAAAACAGAACAGACGCGCGCAAAAACATGTTCGGTGTGAACGGCCCTTAACTCGTCTGTTCGCGTGTCTGTGAGTGAGAGCGCGTGCGCAAAACAAGTTCGGTAAGCCTGTTTATTTTTTATTCATTAATTACAAACCCGAACCAGACCCCGAAGTCCTACTTGAAAAACTGAACCGAACCCGGCCCGGGTCAGGTTGCAGACCTCTAGTCAGGAACGAGGCTGTATGGGATAAACGTACAGCTGACTGTTCAATCAAACCGTTCAATTGGTTGTACCATCTTAACAATCAAAATCACGTCTAATTACAATCCATGTCGTTTTGCTTCCCAGTCTCAGATAGTGTAACGGAAGCCAGCAGGTACTTGATAGCTGTGCGTTATGTGTAAACCTCACTAGCGACTGACGCTACAGGCTGTAGCCTTTAGCCTCCTTGTTAGCGCGCTGAATCCTGTTCAGAGTGGGTCGAGCAGTACTGGTTACAGTGGTGCCGTGACCCGGATGGGAGTGAGGTTTAGGGGGGGTGAGTGTAACGGAAGCCAGCTGTGCGGTATGTGTAATCCTCACTCCCCTGGCCTCAAGAGGCGCACTAGCGACTGACGCTACAGGCTGCAGCCTTTAGCCTCCTTGTTAGCGTGCCCGCCTTCCACGCTGGTTCGAATCCCATTTGGAGCGGGTCAAACAAGACCGGTTACAATAGCACACCCAGATACAGTGCCGGTAATCTACGCAAGTTGAATAGAGCTCCCGATCCATCAGGGGACCCCCACACTGTTCAAAACATTATAAGTAGACCAGTATTGGTATTTCTTGTCATGAAAATATAACCATAACAGTAATGTGTGTGCGTGTGTGTGTATGTATATATATATATATATATATACACACACACACATACATACAAACATACACACACACTCAGTGACCACTTTATACGGTACACCTAATTATTCATGCGATTATCTAATCAGCCAATTGTGTGGCGGCATTGCAATGCATAAAATCATGCAGATAAGGGTCAGGAGCTTCAGTTAATGTTCACATCAACCATCAGAATCTGGGAAAAATGTGATCTCAGTAATTTGGACCGTGGCATGATTGTTGGTGCCAGATGGGTTGGTTTGAGTATTTCTGTAACTGCGGATCTCCTGGGATTTTCACACACAACAATCTCTAGAATTTATTCAGAATGGTGCCAAAAACAAAAAACATCCAGTGAGCGGCAATTCTGTGAACTGAAAACGCCTTGTTGATGAGAGAGGTCAACCGAGAATGGCCAGACTGGTTTGAGCTGAAAGGCAACGGTTATGGAGGCTACAGCCTCAGCTTTCTGATCTTGGCTGACAGAAGTGGAACCCGGCGTGGTCTTCTGCTGTTGCAGCCCATCCACCTCAAGTTTCAACATGTTGCTGGAGGCAGAGATGGTATTCTGCTACAATTGTACAGAGGGGTTATCGGAGTTACCATAGCCTTTCTGGCAGCTCAAAACTTTGCATTATTAAGGTGTACAGGTGTACCTTATAAAGTGGTCACTGAGTGTATGTTTTAGAATGTAATAAAAGCACATACCTGTTAGCTACTGCAGGCTCTGCTGAATATGTGATGTCAATGCTTCAATAAACAATATCCATTAGAACTTTCAGTCCAAAGTTTGCATGTTAAAATAGTGATGGATACTCACGTTTACTTCAGATTTCTTGAGAATTTTTTTCTTCATGTTTTCCTGTAAATTTTGCAATCGGAAAAAAGGTGTAAAAGCAACTTTCTAGTTTTAAGTTGAAACTTCACTTGCGGTGTAGATTGGGTGTAGCATTCCTAGCAGCAATCATTTCAAACAAACATTCCTACACATAGCTTTATTTTATTGCTCTAAACAAAAACAGTACAAAAACAGAAATCACAATTTATCTTTTTTTACAGCAACTATTTCATTTAATGCGGAGTACTTCTGCATTTAAGACACCAAAGGTTGAAAAACAACGTCATGTCACATGACTAAGTTGCCAATAACAGGGTTCGTACAGATGCTTCAGTTAAATTCAAGGACTTTAAGCACATTTTTATTTGTTTTCAAGGACTATACTCGAGATGTCATTAAAACAAATTATTTTTGTTAATTTTAAATAATATTTTAACCATACAGTTAATTTATTTTGATAAAACACCACTTATTACAAGTACAACATATCTCAATGAGCATCTTTAACTACATATCTCAGTAACAATTCTTGGTTCACTCATGATGAAATTGATGTGCACTTGTAGGGTGCTTCCTTAAAACGCACTTTGCTCTCCAACAATAGTGAATAACTGGGTCTGTAAACAGTAGTCCATATGACTCATGTGACTGTGTTCCATGTTTTCTAAAGTCACACAACAGATTTATGTGAAGAACTGACCCAAACTGCAAATGGGACATTCTCAAAACATTTTGACTTTCCAACTTACAAAATATTGAAATTTTCCATTCAGTTCAGTTTTTGTCCATAAACACTGAGGGTAAACATTTTGTAACATGCTGACATTATTTTTATTCATAAAGGACAACTTGGCTGTTGTTCTTTCTTTGATTATTTAATTTTGTTACACGAACGAAGCAAATTAACACTAATGAGGGTTAAATGGGGTACAACACCACATATTGAGGGTTAAATGGGGTACAACACATTTTGAGGGTTCAATGGGGTACAACACCACATTTTGAGGGTTCAATGGGGTACAACACCACATTGAGGGTTCAGTGGGGTACACCACCACATTTTGAGGGTTCAATGGTGTACAACACCACATTTTGAGGGTTCATTGGGGTACAACACCAACTTTTGAGGGTTCAATGGTGTACAACACCAACTTTTGAGGGTTCAATGGGGTACAACACCAACTTTTGAGTGTTCAATGGGGTACAACACCAACTTTTGAGGGTTCAATGGGGTACAACACCAACTTTTGAGGGTTCAATGGGGTACAACACCACATTTTGAGGGTTCAATGGGGTACAACACCAACTTTTGAGGGTTCAATGGGGTACAACACCACATTTTGAGGGTTCATTGGGGTACAACACCAAATATTTTTGTGTGAAAATATTAGTTAAAATGTGAATTAATATCTTTTTAACATACTGGGAAAGATCACTACATATTTAAGCAGCCTCTGAACTTTGAAACATAAAAAAAAAAAAAGGTTTTAACATTTGATAACACCAATGCCATGAACTCAAGGGACAAACAATCTTTTTAAAATTATTATTAATTTTGTTTTGCTTTTTTGCACACATGCTTATATTAAAAATAAGTACAAAATAAACACATAAATAACTTTACATGTCATAGAAGTGGTGTACCAGATGAAGGGGACAAGTTTTTTTTTTTTTTTTTCAGGCAATTGACAATTTCAAATATATTTTCTGAAAAAAGTGCAAAACAGAGTCAAGTCATTTCATATTATTAAATGTTAGGTTATAGAATGATATCATTTACTTTTTTAGCTATTTAAAAGCTTTTTTCATGACTAAAAAATGTCAAGGGACATGTTTGTCAACATATTTAGATACTGACACAAATGTTGTGAGAAATAACCTACTGTGAGACACAAAGCTGTCTTGACACAAAGAGGCTCTAGACGACTCACAGAACTGAATCTTCCATTGATCTGCCTTTAAATCTCAGAACGTTTTACATCTCATCTCATTTTTTCACTCTGGAGAGTAAATTGTAATTAAAACTGATAGTTGCAAGGATTCATACTTGTTTAATCCGCCACAGCAGCATCTATAAAACGTATTTTTAAACTCCTCCAGTAATACTTGACTGTGATTGGCCCATTCTGAACAGCGCTGCCAAAAGTAACAGGTGTCACGTGACAGCCGTCTATGCACTTCAGCAGTGGTCTAGTGGTCTGTCGTCGTGTTTTTCCGAAAATAAATACATTTCATTTATTACATGATTGAAGCAACGTATTTTAAGATTTTCTATAATTCAAGAACTTTTTTAGCACCTCTTGGTAAAAATGGCTATTTTCAAGGGTTTTCCAGGACTTCAATTCGAAAAAGCCAAATTCAAGCACCTTGAATGTACCCTGTATTAAGAATAGTTCACTAGAACCGTAATGAATACGGTAATGAATATTTGAAAACCATTAAATCCATGTTACGAACCGGCTGCTCCAACAACCACATCAATTATATACAAGTCCTGGAGATTCTGGACAACTCCTTTGGTTTGCAAACAAATCCAGAACAGTTCCCTAGAACTGCAGAACAATGAGCTTTTTCTTGGCGTCATGGGAGAATTTGTTCGAGTGGAACACTTCGCTGTCGTAAAACGTGGACAGGCTGTGGATGTTGATTTGTCTGGCCTGAAAACAAACAAGGGGTTGTTACAATTCACGTTCACGACATGTGTAAAACGTACGCAATTCGTTAATTACAAGGACTTTAATTTATACGTAGCCAGTTGTTACCTTGTCCACCAGGTCTTTTTCTGCGATCTCGATGTTGTCCTGTTGAGCTCCGTAACGACTGCGCTGATACGCGACCTGTTCCGAAACCAGCTGCTTCAGGATAAAGAGTAACAGCTCGTTGTTGTCCCGTCTGAAGGCCAGATAACGTGCAAACGTCTACAGAAATATGGGGGAGGTCAATGTGGGTCAATGACATGATGCACATTTTTTTTAGTCCAGATCTATTCAATTACTCGAAAATACATGAAAAATGCAATTTGCAAAAAAACAATTACTTCAATACACCTCTTCTGTGATGAACATGTTTTCAATTTCTGAGTTCAACGTCATTTTGCTATTTTTTTCTGGGGCTTAAATAAAAAATGTCATGTGGTGTAACCGTCCATAGACCGTAAAAAAGTTTAATTAAAGCTGAAATTCTTGGGGGGAAAATGGAAACAACTGTGTTTTAAAAATAGAAAAACTTTCATCCTGCGTCATGTGGTGCGACCAACATTTATTTAGCCATTTAGGTTGTTTATGTTGGCTACAGGTAGACCGATGCATTGGTTTTACCGATTAATCAGTGCCGATAGTTGCCAATAGTTTTAATCTAGTGAATGTACCTAAATACTTAAATATAGAGGATTGTAATGGAGCCAAGTTTCCGTCATTTCAAAATAAGTGTGTATTCCAGGCTTGTTTATAGTTAAGTCTCGCGTAATGCACCAAATCTTCATTTTTCAGGTTATTATTGAAATTTTGGTTGCGCAATAAACTGCTGGTATTTTATTCATTTTTGACTCTTGTTGTGTCAATGTCTGTGCCCGTCATAGTAAATCAATTTGAAAAAATATCAGCCGATTAATCGGTTATCTGCCTTTTCCATTACCTTAGATATCGGTATCGGCAAAATCCACTATCGGTCGACCTTTAATGTTGACTCAAAAAGTTAAACAAAAAAAGTCCAATATTTTCACATTTTTACAAAAATCTTTGCTCAGGAAATATGGCGTAACCTTGAAAAAAAACCTCGATATTCTTGACTCAAAAATTAGTTTGAAAACTTTTGAATTTAATGATTAAGTTGTGTACACTCGCGTGTATTCAAAGTACTTCAATACTTTTTACTATGACATTAGTGAAGTTATTAAATTATAATTTCTTCGTAGAAATTGCGACAAATGTTTCTCAAAATTACGAAACCAAATTTAAAACAAAGATTACATTTCTACGGACTTCACACATGTTTTAAACTAGATTTTAAAAAGATATCTAAAATCCGCCTTTTCACTGCATCCGTCAAACGACATACAATAGACCGGAAGTCATTCATTTACAATGGAGAGTCGCATGGGGGCTGCGTGAGGTTCCGACCATCTCCGGATGCGACATTTTCGGATCCGATTTGAGCCTCAGCTGCGTTAAAATATTTCAACTCGTGCGACTAGACTGCATGCGTACGCCCGACCGGAAGTGATGTATTCATGCAAAACTATCAACGCAAATTGAGAAATATCAACAGATTTTGTCCTAAATGTTTTTCTAAACGCCTGCTACTTCTGCTAAGTCAGAAATAATTTTTTACCTTGCAAAGATCACAAAAAGCTTTCGGAATTACAGTAATCATGTGATTAAATGTGTACACGCCATTTATTTCTGCACACGCGTCCAGGGCGTGCTGAGTGACTCAAGCCAGGTCTCCTAAGCAACCAAATTGGCCCGGTTGCTAGGGAGGGTAGAGTCACATGGGGTAACCTCCTCGTGGTCGTGATTAGTGGTTCTCGCTCTCAGTGGGGTGTGTGGTAAGTTGTGTGTGGATCGTGGAGAGGAGCATGAGCTTCCACATGCTGCGAGTCTCCGCGGTGTCATGCACAACGAGCCACGTGATAAGATGCGCGGATTGATGGTCTCAAAAGCGGAGGCAACTGAGACTTGTCCTCCGCCACCCGGATTGAGGTGAGTAACCACGCCACCACGAGGACCTACTAAGTAGTAGGAATTGGGCATTCCAAATTGCGTAGAAAGTAAAAAATCAGTATCGGTCACAAAAAAAACAAACTCATCTCCATCCGTAACTCACCTTCCTCATGCTCCTCATCACACTAAACTTCTGCGTGTCGATGAAGCTCTCCAGCATCACCCGGATGGCCATGTTCACGTCGTCCTCCAGCACGTAATCCCGCAGGTGCATGCGAGCGTGAGCCTCCGCCATGCGGATCATCGACTCTATGTGACGCACAGTGATTGGGATACTGCCTGTAGCCTGCAAGAGAAAAGATATACGACTCGCTTAACTGAGATAAAATTGGCAACGTAACGTCAACATAGCCTTAAAAAAATAAATAAAGAGTTGTTGGTCAAAAACACGTTTTCGGTTTATTTTCCTCAGAAACTCGTCTTGAATATCGTCGATTCTCACCATGGACTCTTTTCGAAGCTCGCTGTATATTCGGGCCACTTTATCTTGGTCCATCTGATTGAGTTTGGGCCGCACGCGCTCTTTGGCGTAGATGATGTACTTCCTGAGCAGCTCTTGAGGAATGGGTGGGACATCAAAGGTGTTGGGCAGCACCACTTCTTCCAGTCCGGCCACACCCCCTTCCTTGTTGCTAGGGTGATGTTTGATGTGGCTGCCCACCACGAAACGAGCCAGCATCTCGTCCTGCACACATTGTATGGTGGAATTATCAGCAAAACTCGAGTAAGAAATAAAAGCAAATATTTTGATATCGATCCAGCTCTAAATACTGACCTGCACAGGATCGACTGTGTCTCTTACGATGCACAAAACATCAAATCGAGAAATGATGGGCTCAGTCAGGTCCACATTTTCAGAGAACGTGAGCGATGGATCGTATCTCCCACCTTGAAAAATGAAGTTTTAGAAGAAACATGAATACCTCCAAAAAGTATTTCTGAAAGTTTTCCATCTATAAGTAATTAAGAAGCAGACTGTTCTAGACTGTGGATTAACATGCTGAGTTTCATAATTCTTATGATAAAACTTGGTGTCCATGGTGAAATTAAAGTTATGACCCTCATTTAGACATTCAGCACATTTCATTAAACTGTTCCGTCACTTCTCTAAAAACGCACCGATGGGATTGGCGGCGGCGATGACAGTGCAGCGCGCCTGCAGCGATGTGACGATACCAGCTTTAGATATGGAGATGCTCTGCTGCTCCATGGCCTCATGGATGCTGGTCCTGTCCTGATCGTTCATCTAAAGAACACAGAAAAACACACTGTTGTACTTCACTGACACAGTGAGAACTAAAAAACAATCCAGGTCACATCAGTGAGAAACAAAGATAAAAAACAGAAGCATCAAGAGGTTTTGCAGATTTGTGACATTTTCATGACATAAGCATTTTTTGAGCCCAAATTGTCATTACCATAATCAGAATTTTCCTCACACTAAAAGTTGATTCTCTTTAGATTCTCGCTGTAATAAAATAATTTTACTTTATAATTATATTGTGTGTGTATGTATTATATTTTTATAAATTATAAAAAATTATATTAGTATTGTTAATAGAATAGACTAGTACATTTTAAAATATTCTTTTGTATATAAAATTATATATACTGTTTTCACTATTTTTATAAAAATGTAATATTCCAAAATATAAAATATAATTTTATTGTATAATTAATAGTATAGACGACTGAACTTAAAATGTAAAAATATTTATTATATGCCTATTTTTATAAAAATCTCATGTATTTTAAAATATAAAATATAATTTTAATTTTATAGTAAAATAGTCTACAGACTAGTAAACTTAAAATATAAAAATTATTACATAACTTTTTATATAAAAATATGTATTTTTGAATTTAATATAAATGTTATAGTATAATAATGGCATACAGACTAGTAAACTTAATTTTTTTTAGATATTGTATATAAATATATATCATACATATTTAATATAAGTGTTTTTATAGTGTAATTAATAGTATACAGAGTAGTAAACTTATTATAAAAATATATTATACATTATATATGACTATTTTTTTTATAAATAATACAATATTAAATTTTATATTATATATGCCTATTTTTATAAAAATCTCATGTATTTTAAAATATAAAATATAATTAAAATTTTATAGTAAAATAGTCTGCAGACTAGTAAACTTCAAATATAAATATTATTATAAAACTTTTTTTATACTGTATAAAATATACATTTTTATAATTTATAGTATAATAACGGCATACAGACTAGTAAACTTAAAATATATATATTTTTAGATATTGTATATAAATATATATTTTAAAATATAAAATATTATTTTATAGTATAATTAATAGTATAGAGAAAAGTAAACTTAAAATATGCAAATATATTATATACATATATCATGACTTTTTAAATAGAAATATATTTTAAAATATAAAATTATAAAAATATTATACATTATGACTTTTTCAACATCATACGTATTTTAAAATACAATATAAATTTTATAGTATAATAGTATACAGACTAAACCTAAAATCGAACTATTATATATATATATATATATATATATATATATATATTACTTTTTATAAAAATAGCATATTTTAAAATATAAAGTATAATTTTATAGTATCATTAATAGTATACATATATATATATATATATATATATATATATATATATATATATACACACACACATATTTTTATATATATATATTAGTTTTTAAATTGCATTACAGGGAGTTTTTTCTTTCTTTTTTCATTTCAGTAATGTGGTTTTGTGAGGTAAACGTAGGCAATTGTCCTACAAAAATAGCCTTCATTATTTTTAAGCAAAACTTCCAATTTGCTTGATTACTGATATGAAATAAATGACCCTCACATGTTTTGACAGGTTTCGCGAGATTCACCTAAAAGAGAAACTTTAGTTTTTGCATAAAACTTGTATTTTGGTACTCAAACATACTGCCATAAAGCTTCAAAGGTCTTTAAAGCCACAGCCTGCTCAAAACTCAACACATTCCTCAAACTCATCTAACTCACTTTATCAAACTCATCGATGAGACAGACGCCTCTATCCGCCAGCACCAGCGCTCCGGCCTCCAGCGTCCACTCGCGGCTCACCGGGTGACGCTGCACATAAGCGGTCAGACCCACAGCGGAAGCGCCCTGACCCGTGGAGAAGACCGCACGGCTCGCCACCTTCTCCACGTACTTCAGGAACTGAGATTTAGCTGTGCCTGGATCTCCGCACAGGAGGACGTTAATATCGCCGCGCACCTTGTGCTTTCCACCTGTAGAGGGCGACAGAGAAACCAGTGAGGGACACACGTTTTCGTTCACTTGTGCCGCTAGCGTCAACAAGTCTTGAAGAGACTAAATCGTGATAATACTAGGGTGTAAATCAGTATACCTGGATTCTTGGGCTCGCCGCCGAACAGAGCGAGCGCCAGACCGCGTTTAATATCTTCATGCCCATAGATCGAAGGACCAATACTGGCGAAAATCTGTGAAGGAGAACAAACTTTAATCTGAAGTTAAGAGTCATTCATATATATTCTGACCCTTGAGTCAATGTGATGACACCTGGTGAGTCTCTGGTTTGAAGGTATACGTGTATCACTCACTCTTTCTCCGATGCGTTCGTCTTTGGACAGAGCTACGATGGCCTTGACGTCTTCGTCTGTGAGCTCTGCCACGGCCACACCCTCATCCTTACGAGCAATGTGATTGGCCAGGATTACAGTAGCAAAGACGGGGAAGCCATTGGCCATGTTCAGAGAGCCATCATAGTTGTTGTGGTAGATTCCCGTCAGCTCCTTGAAAACAAGTCAGAATTTACACATTTATAAATATTATAATTTTAACACAGCAAATGATACACTAATGATTTATTATTATTATTATTATTATTATTATTATAAGTATTTTATTTTCAATTATGTGTATTCTCTTAATTTTGTGATATCAATACAATGATTTACACTTAAAAAAAAAGTTAAAATAAAAGCTTTGGCATATTTTATTTTGAATTATAAATTAATATTTTAGCGATATATATATATATATATATACACACAATGATTAAATAAATCAAAAGCTTTGAAATACATTCAGGTCAAAACTGAAACAATTGAGGGGGCATATTTTATTTTAAAATATATATTTGAATATTATCATGTTTATATAGTGATAAAAATTACATTTTAAAAGAAGCTGATATAAAAATCATTGAGTAGGCATTTTTAATTTCATATTTCAATATTATTCGAATTACGATACAGTGATATAAACAAATTGATTTACAATTTTGTTTTTATAAAGCCCATATTAGTGAAAGCGCTTAAGTCTAAATTGAAACATTTCAGGGACCATATTTTAAATTAAATATTAGCTACATTTTAATATATTGATATAAATACTATGATATAAAATTTTTAAAAAGCTCAATTTTTTTTTAAATTTAATATTTGAAAATTATTTACATTTTAAATATTGTGATATACGAGTATTGACGTTGACTATCACCCCTGGAGTCGCGAGTTCGAATCCCAGGGCGTGCTGAGTGACTCCAGCCGGGTCTCCAAGCAACCAAATTGACCCGGTTGCTAGGGAGGGTAGAGTCACATGGGGTAACCTCCTCGTGGTCGCTATAATGTGGTTTTCGCTCTCAATGGGGCACGTGGTGAGTTGTGCGTGGATGCCGCGGAGAATAGCGTGAAGCCTCCACACGCGCTACGTCTCTGCGTTAACACGCTCAACAAGCCACGTGATAAGATGCACGGATTGACGGTCTCAGACGCGGAGGCAACTGAGATTCGTCCTCCGCCACCCGGATTGAGGCGAGTCACTACGCCACCACGAGGACTTAAGAGCGCATTGGGAATTGGGCATTCCAAATTGGGGGAGAAAATCATAAAAATAAAAAGTGATACACTCAATTTTATTATTTAAAACTTTAGAAAAAGTGATATTAAAAAAAAGCATTTGAGGCAGCATGTATTATTTTAAATATTTGAATTTAATTTGAATACTGATACAGTGATATATGATATAAATAAAAGCTTTGAAATATTTTCAGGTCCAAATTGAAACATTTGAGCGGTTATTTCTTTAATGATATATTTAAATATTATTTTCATTTTATAATAGTGATATAAAGAGAATGATTTACAATTTTAAAACATTCGAGGAATATTTTATTTGAGTTTAATATTAATTGATATCGCAGTATAATAAATATTTAAAACAGGTCCAAATTGAACTATTTGATGAGCAAATTTGGTTTTAATATTAATTAGAATAGTTTGACATTAGACAATAGTGTGGATACAATTACGATAACTAAACAAAGAAGGCTGATAGAAATGATCAACTGGACAGTATTTGTTTAATACTGCACTCATTAGGGTCTGTAAACTCACAATCTTGTCTCCTGGTTTGCAGGTGTCCACTAAGTCGGCCAGCAGTATGGCGTCTTTGGAACGAGGCAGGCGGCCCGCAGCGACTTTCCCAGGACTCTCCTGAATGGTGATACGCTGGTAGTTCTGATATACAGTCTGTGCAACGGAAGAATATGAGTTATGCTGCTGGTCCACTATGAGCACATTTTCATAACTACATAAGAATCTTAGGCAAACCATCTAATATTTATTTGTTATTACTAAATAAAATGCACAAATACATTTATGAATAACTTCTACATTCACATCGCTTATGTACCTGTTCCATATTTATCTCAAATGGGCCGAGGGACTGACACTCCGGACAGGAGCCGGGCTTCACTTCCTGGTTTTGGGACTGGAAGAATGGACCCAGGATGAAGTTACACTTGTTACAGTTGTATTTGACCATACCGAGCTGCGGTAAAACTCCCGTACAACTGGTCACAACGCCGCTGGTGCGGATCAACTGATTCAGGTGAAGCTGTCTAGACGGGAATGAAAAGAAAAATGTGTATTTTAGTTTGTTAAAACTGAAATGTAAGAGAGAGATTACTTTGAACAAAGTGGTATTAAAGGGACTTTCACGAAGGAGAGACGCTTAAAATGTGAGTTGTGTAGTTTGATTTGCTTGAATTAGTTCTTTTAAACAGTTCATTTAAAAAAAAAAATGGTGTGAACAACTTAATGATTGACTTGAGTCAAAACCATTAAAAAAAATAATCAGCATTTTTCATGCTTACATTTTTTTTTAATAATATTGTGATTTATGGGGCAGCTCAGCGAGTATTGACGCTGACTATCACACCTGGAGTCACGAGTTCGAATCCAGGGCGTGCTGAGTGACACCAGCCAGGTCTCCTAAGCAACCAAATTGGCCCGGTTGCTATGGTGGGTAGAGTAACATGGGGTAACCTCCTCGTGGTCACTATGATTTGGTTCTCGCTCTTGGTGGGGCGCGTGGTGTGTTGTGCATGGATGCCGCGGAGAATAGCGAAGCCTCCACACGCACTAGGTTTCCACGGTAACATGCTCAACAAGCCACATGATAAGATGCGCGGATTGACAATCTCGGACACGGAGGCAACTGAGATTCGTCCTCCGCCACCCGGATTGAGGTGAGTCACTACGCCACCACAAGGACTTAGAGCGCATTGGGAATCGGGCATTCCAAATTGGGGAGAAAAACAACAAAAAAACAAAAATAATAATAACAATAATATTGTCATTTATGATGATGCATGGTTATAGTGGTGCATATGAGTTCGATTTATAAGCGTGAATCTTTTTTTTTTTTATTAAATGTCCGTTCAATTAATAGCGTAAACAATCCAACGATTCACTCAAGACTCAAAAATAATCACCATTTTATGCTTTAATTTAAAAATATATACATATATATAAACATTTGTGGGTGCATATTGTGATTTATTATGATGCGTGGTTATACTGGTGTAAGTTTGATTTATTTGCTTACGTCAGTGCTTTTTCAACTGTCCGTTCAATGAATCTGTTCAAAACAGCAATTTGCTCATGTCATGATGCAAAAATAATCACCAGGTGGCATTTTTCAATCTTTAGTAAAAATACTTGTAGGTAAATATTGCAATTTATTATGAGTCAGTTCTTATGAACTGCCATTTAATTAATGGTGTAAAAATACAACGACTCATTCACGTCAACACTCAAAAATGATCACCATGTGGCACGTTTCATGCTTTAAAATTAGGATGCATGGTTATATTGGTGCATAGAAGTTCGATTCATTCACACCCAATTCACAAATTCACTCACGTCAACATTCAAACATTCACCATGTGGCATTTTTCAAAAACATTTTATAGTAAAAATACTTGTGCATAAATATCGCCTGTTCGAATCAATGTCTGTTCAATTAATGGTATAAAACACTTCAATGATTCACTTACAAAAAGAATGACCATTTATCTTTTTGGTAAAAATACATGTGGGTAAAAATGGCCATTTATGGTTATTTTGGTGTGTATAAGTTTGATTTATTTGCTTGAAGCAGTACTTTTCAACTGTTCCCGTTTAATTAACCTGTTCAAAACACCAGTTCAACTATTCACTCAAATCATGACTCAAATTATCACCATGTGGCATTTTTTATGCTCTACAATCTTGTGGAGAAATGTTGACATTTATTAATGCAAAAGCAGTGAAATCGTTTGTACCTGAGCGATCGAAGTTCCTCAATCAATGGCAGGTTACCGATGCGAACGTGAATTTCATGTGCAATACGGTCGTATTTGGGGTACATGGCCAGCACGACTTCCTTCGCCGCTTCGTCAAAGATCTTCAACATTTCCGTAGGCGCCTCCGGCAGGAAATACGCCAACACATGCTCCCTGGACGCCAACTCCTCATAGTTCACCAACAAACTCTCCTTATTTTCTAAAAAAAAAAATAAAAAAATGGCAAAATATTAACAAAACCACAAAATTACGGTTTTCGCATTATGACCGTCTACATTCGTCCCTCACGCACCTTTGCACATGTCGCTGATGCGCTCTTTGAAGACGTTGTGTCCGTGCTCGTCCACGTGTGTCCGCAGGAAGTTCTTGAAGCGGTGGTAGATCTCCAGTCGAGGTGCCGCCATGGAAACCCACTCTCTGACTGTGTGACCCTTCATGTCTTCCAGGTTCTCGATACTTTCGATCATCTCTTCATCCTCGCCTTCCGCCATGACGCCTTCAGCTGCCATCTCCGCCAGACGCCGACGCCTCTTCGTGGGCCGTTCATCGTCTTCATCTTCACTGTCTGTCCATCGCAGAAATGTAAACGGGGTAAATAACAGTGCAGAGATACTGGAATGAAGCATGATATTTACAATGACTCCAACGCTCACCGTAGAGGAGTCCACGTCCGATGCGTCCCAGGCCTTGTTCTCTGTCTCGCCGTCTCATGGCCTCTTCGGCGGCCGCGCGAGCGCCAGGAGAGAGCTCACTGAGATCTTCATCCTCATCCAAGCCCTCGTCTTCATATCGGTCCAGTTCAGGGATGGCACGGTAGTCCCTGTAATGATAAAAGCAACATTTTTTAATGATGAACTGGTTAATAAACACTTTCACTTTGTTGAAACTCACCAATATCATGTCAACAAAAAGTCTTCTAATTTACACATACTAAAGACAAGTTCTCTCTCACCTCTCCATCCCATCGCCGATCAGCTCCTCTCCATCTCCATCCTCCACTTCTTCAGGAACGTTCTCACCCAGCAGCCCCTCGGACTCGTCCTCAAATGGGGGCAAATCTCGGCCAGGGCTGGAGGTCAGGTCGCCCCGCCGGGAGCCGCGACTGGGACTAGTGGCCATGTGAAACGATTCTGATGAATCCTGTTTGAAGACAAAGAGAGACACTTCATTATCTTAAATGCCAGGGTACAGCACATAACTTACCTCTAGTACACTGACTATATTGAGTTTCCTTTGTATATTACAGATTGTAAATATTGCATACTTTGTTATTATGCAAAACATACCATGCATTTATTATATATAATCAGTACAATACAGTACTCTCTATCTATAAGCACATTATACTTAAGTCTATGCAACATTATTTTTTGCATTGTCCCAGTCCAATAAATATGAATAGTGTTGTCAGAGCAGAGGAAATACCCTGTCTGTTCCCTGATGTCAATGTAAACAGTTCATAAAATACAGTATTTGGCCAAATGCAACTAAACTAGAGTGATGAATTAATTCAATAATTGCATTTTTTTTGTTAAATCTGTGCTGGTTTACATCAAATAGCCATAACATGTGCTCTACTAACATGCAGTGCAACTGTTAAACAAAAAAACGAGTTCTACCCACATGGGACCTTTCAGACTGACTTTTATGAACGATTATATGACACATATGCCATTACAAAACTTTTGGCACTTGATTTTAGAGGAGAAAAACAAACAAAACCAAAGGCCTACCATATTTACATGATTTGATGGCATTTTATTCAATCATTAAATGGTTTGTAAGTGACGTAAAGTTGTAACACATTTGAAATTCGACACATAATCGCGTTATTCGTGGAACATAGTTAAATATATCTTCAAAGTTCAACATAACCTGTCATTTTGGCCACATTTTATACAAAACAGAACACGTTTGCAAAAGTTTCATCATACATTCACTTCTGTACTATGTTTGTATTCTATAAGTTGTACACAAATTCACTTACCGCCATTGTTTTACGTCCGAACTGAACAGCAGCTCGCGTGTAGACTGTTTTCCCGGGAAGACTGACTTTTCGCGCGAAATGCCCCACGTGACTTCAAAGCGCGCGAAACCTAATTAATATGTAATGAGTGCGAAAGTCTGAGCGCTATGATTGGTCCTATAGCACCAGCGTTGGGCGTAATTCATTACTGTAACTAAATTACTGCTTCATTGAAAAAAGTAAAGTAAGGGATTACTCTTAATTTTTCAGTAATTTAATTAGGCAAGGCAAGTTTAAGTTAATTTAATTACAGTTACTTCTGATGTAATTGTGCTAAATACTTTATAGACTCTAGAACAATTCTATATAAAACAACAGTGAATTTAAAATCTAAATTTAACGTCTAATGTTAAAACGTATGTTTTCTAATTGAACGCTGCCCCCTTAAATTCTTTTGTCAGTTCATGAATAATTTATTTGATTTTATATGATTTTTTTGAGAGAATTAAATGAACATTTTCAAGTCTATACTTGTATTTTTCATCTGGTCGAGGCTGATGAGGGTTTTAGAAAGTAATTAGTAATAAGTAATGCAATTACTTTTCAGACAAGTAATTAGTACAGTAATTACACTGTAGATGTAATTAGTAGTTAGTAATTAATAACTTTTTCAGTGTAACTTACCCAACACTGTATATCACTACGAATTAAACGGCCATTGGTTCTGCTTTTGAAATGGGCCCGTAAATTTAGGAGTGTAAATTTTAAGAAATGATTGAAATAATTAATAAATAGCATTGTATATGTTTACAATTTTATGACAGACATTTTTAAAATAAATATATATATATATATATATATATATATATATATATATATATATATATATATATATATATGTTCTTTAACGTCTAAAGTTTAAAAGCATGCCATTTCAGTTCTGTGTCCTCAATTTTCAAGCAAAAACTCTTATTTTATTCCACTGGATGGAAGGAAGTACTAGAATTGGTTTTTTTTTCTCTATCACCTTCCATCACATTATACTGATCTGAAATGTAGGTGGCGCTCTAACAAATTTTAGCGCTCACCAATAGACAGAAAGTCTTTTTTGAAGTGCTGAGAGCTTTCACAATGTTTTGTTGAATATCTTGGCTTCTGAGTTATCTAGAAGCCCAATCTAGGTGTCGTTGGAAAGCAGAGAATCAATGAGCTTTACAATGATGTGTAACCTTTCATCTTCTATAGATGAAAACCTGTTTTGCTGATGATTTGTTTCTCATACTTTTTGTACCAGACTTCATATTTTTTTTGACACAACATTGAATTATTCACCCAAGCAAGCTAACAAACAAGTAAACAAGTCATTTCTTTAACTCATTTTAAAGCTAACAACCCAAGGTAAGATTTGATATAAAGTTTGGGGCTATTTGGGGCTTACAGATAAGTGGTCAGCACAGAAAAGAGCCGTCTGCATTTCATGCCTTAAAAAAATAAACTGTACAGTCACCTTCCTGAGAATGAGAGCTTTCATTTGATATATGACTTGACTATTTAGGTGCTATGTGAAGGACTTTTAAATTTATTTTTTAAAATGTCTACAACGTAACCTCTAGGTGGGGCCAATTTGCGACAAATGTTTAAGATCTATTATATTTTAGTGTTCTTCACTAAGAATTAAACATAAAAAATATTAAAACAATTATACTTGGTAGAGACAATTTTAATTAATCTTTTATAACAGTGTTTGAATAATCTTGGACAACATTTGTACAAGTTATAACATTTTCTATTTCAGATTCTCTAGTCTATTAAATGGCCCCAGAAAGTGCACACTTTATTATAACTTTTCAAGAACCTCTCAACATTACGAACAAAACTGGCACGGTCACTGCAAATGCAGCACATGTCAGGACTGTATTGTATAGACTTGTCTTGTTAATCTGCGCCTCAAGTCTTTTCTCTGTTTCATCAAGGCCTTGGATGACTATCTCAGTATCACACACTAAGAGCTTCGTGTCTCGGGTTTGAATGACTGGTTTCTCCACGGGACGAGACTGCAGGGACATCTTCACAGCTTGCAGCTCAGTCTCAACTTTCCCTACATTCTCCTCCAGGTGCTCCAGCTGTGGTTTAAGGTCTTCAATGAGCCCTTGAGCTCTTTGGCTGTGTTGTAGAATCTCTTTGATAGCTTCTTCTGAGACACTGGGTGTAGAAGGTGGGACTACAGGGAAGGCTGGCGTCCGTGGCGGGGCGAATGCTGGCTTGACCGCTTTAACGTCTTCTACACCGCCTTTAACAGCCGCCCTGAGTGATTCGATGAGGTTGCCGAGTTCATCTTGTTGGGTTTTGTGCATGCTGGCTTGGATCTTGATAGCTTCTTGAAGACTCACTGGTCCCTTCTGGGCCTCCAGCAACAAGCTTTTAAGTTCCTGCAAGCGCACCCTGTTGACGTAAGTGGAGCCCATCACACCAATAACAGTGCCCAGCACAGAGCCGATGATGGACCAGTTCTTGGTGCGCTCTGCCCTGGTCCTCTCTTTTTCATGGCTCTCGCGAACAGCAGCGGAAAAGAGGGCAAACTTCTCTCGCTCTGCTTCTTCTGCGTTCTCATATGCCGTTCTGAGACGTCGTTCTTCCTGTGAACAAAAACAGATTAATGTGACAGTGGATTGAGAAGTCAATCGTGAACGTAGGACTATAAACTCAACTTTATTTGTACATTTTCCAGAGAATGTGTGAGAGGTGCTTGCCCAAGCAAAATTCACAAAAACATGCAATATCAAAAAATGTTGGGGACTGCACCACCTTGTGGTCAAGAAATTTACCAAAAATGTAAAAAACACTTCTAACTTTTTTTAAATTCGGCTTATTGTCACGATTCTTTGGGTGATGCCGAGTACATTGGTACCAGTTTTACCATGGCCAGTAGTACTTGTCCCCCATTTTGAAGTTCATTGATAACCTACTTTATCAAACTCCTCTTACAGCATTCATTGGATCTCCACCAAATTTGGGTACCACTTCACCTGTAGCAACTTGTGTTCCAGAGTGGCTAACTCCAGGTAATGTGCCTCCTCTCGTGACACGCGGTCAAGACGGTCCCTCACTTCCTTCAGACGAACCTGCAGAGCTTCTAGACTGCCGTGAGCTTCTCTTACGATTCCTCTGGCGATCATGAAGGCCTTCTCCCCCTAACAGCAAAACATAATTCAGATAATACTGAGATATGAAGTATACATCAGCTAAAGGCACATGTTTTGTTGGTAATTTACCATACATTACCTCAGTGACCTGGGACTGAGCATCTCGGACTTCATTAAGTCCAACAA
This sequence comes from Myxocyprinus asiaticus, assembly GCF_019703515.2. Classification (NCBI taxonomy): domain Eukaryota; kingdom Metazoa; phylum Chordata; class Actinopteri; order Cypriniformes; family Catostomidae; genus Myxocyprinus; species Myxocyprinus asiaticus. The sequence goes on from NC_059393.1 coordinate 23,965,898, forward strand.
ACTCCTCGTACTTCCCCCACCAGTAGTTGACGGTCGCTGTTGCGGTTCTAACAGAGTTCCGTCCCCACTGTCGCCCCAGTTCTCCTGCATATGTTAACGCAGATGCTGTACGCTCTTTAACAGCAGTCATTTTACTCTGCTCATCTTTTGGGCTCTGCTGCTGGGTGCAGTAAGTTCTGTGGAGGTTCCACTGGACCGGGCCAGACACCTGGTGCCGGTAGAGACATGTGGCATAGCTGCTTGGAAATACAGTGTTCCGTCTGAACTTCATTGAAGACCCTCATATGTGGAGCTGCCACACGTCAAATCTGCAAGTGTTCCAAAATAAATACATGGGCTTTGTGGGATTATGGGCAGCCCCAGTCCCAGAATAAATATTGGGGGGGGGGGTTACTTGCTTGTGTTTTTTTTTGGGGGGGGGGGGGGTCTCCCTTTTTCTCCCAGTTTGGAATGCCCAATTTCCAATGTGCTTTTTAAGTCCTCGTGGTCACGTAGTGATTCGCCTCAGTCTGGGTGGCAGAGGACGAATCCCAGTTGCCTCCGCATCTGAGACCGTCAGCCCACGCATCTTATCATGTGGCTTGTTGAGCGCGTTGCCACAGAGAAATAGCGCATGTGGAGGCTTCACGCCATCCACCGTGGCAACCACGCTCTGCTCACCACGTGCCCCACCGAGAACGAACCACATTATAGCGATCACGAGGAGGTTACCCCATGTGACTCTAACCTCCCTAGCAACCGGGCCAATTTGGTTGCCCGGTATGCCCTGGGATTCGAACTAGCGAACTCCAGGGGTGGTAGTACTTGCTTGTTTTGATTATTGAGGGCAGTGGCGCTTGCAGCTGTACAGCCGTACGCACTGGGTGTACCATGAGCGCCATGACTGACATGAGAAATATTTACTCTCAGAATATTTCATCAATCATGAAGTGTGTCCCGTAGCAGTTTAAAAGAACTAGCGATGACTTTTGAGTTGGTTCTTTTCAGTGAATTGGCCAAACGGGCTTGCAAATCTGACTGAATCAATTGGTGATGCAGTGCAATTCGTTCAGACCGCTCTCTAACGGAATCATTTGGAGCGGTTTCTCGCACGGTAAAACAGCATCACGATATTTACGAATTCAGAGAACAAACAGCGCTGAATACAGTGGAAATTTACCTACAGTCAACTGAGACAAAATGTTGTCTTTTTGAGAGGTAACTTTGAGAGGTAACTTCAGCTAGTGCTGTGTCATGTGAACAAGGGGCTGTTCAAACTGAATGTGTTTTTGCGTCCACTCACACAGTTTTTCAATCGTTTTCCATGTAAACATTCGCTAGATGGATGTCTTTTGACAACCGCGTCATGTTTCACTGTGCTTTTAGGATCTCTGCATTTTTAGATGCCGTGTCAAGTTAAAAAGAACAAACACGTCTCGAGTCACCTGCGTTCTGCTCTATTCGTTGTGGTGCGTTTTGCTTTTTTAGCATGAGAACACGTCTGTTCTGAGCGGTTACTGGAAAAAATGCTTTAGCCAATAGTTACATGAACGCTACTCATACTCAAGAAAAAAAAATGCTTTCTCAAAGTCACCAGAATTGAATGCTTTGGTGTTGTTTTTGCAAAAACAAATCGCCCGGCGGAGCATGCCCCCCCGACTCCCCTAGATATAAGGCTGTACAAGGCAGATTTCTGTGCATGCCCTCAGATGAAATCCTGCAGGTGCCCATGATTGGGGGGTTACCTACCCCCATCCACCCTGGAATCTACACCCCTGGACTTAATTATATCAAGGTTAAAATTCATACAACACAAATTTACACAAAAATTACAAGATATAGAAAACATACTACATGGTACATAAAAGTTGTATGGGTTCAACCATTCCATTTTCATTATTTTTTTTTCAAGGGGTCAGAATCGCAAAACACATCATACAAAAATAATAAAGATAATGGTGACCATGTTTGTCCTTTACAGGTGAATTACACAGCAAGTCTTAAATGATTTGAATTATTATACATAAATGAAAGTAATTTTCGAGCCGGTGAATGAATCATGTTGGTAAATAATCCTCATGACGTGTTCTATCAATGCATTTCAGGAATCCAACAAAACACATACCAGTGATTCTCCGTCTTGTCGCGTTTCTGTTCAAATCAGTAATTTTCCATGTTTACAGACTGCGCAATAAAGTAACATTTCTGTCAAATTTCTTGAAATGTCACGGTGCGGCATGAATGCTTTTCACTCAGGCACAAACTGTTGTCCTATTCGCAAACGAATCATTCTATTGAACTGATTCTGTTTTAAATGATTCATTTGAACCGATTCACAAAGCGTTACACTATAGACTGTAAGAACTTCGTTTGAAAGTAAACTGTGAGTTTTACATGAAATAATAAGCATTACATCTGCCACAATCCAAGTTAAAAATAACACTGATGTGCGATGACTTAGTTGATCTGCTTGAACGAACCGATTCCCTAAACGAACCAATTCCATAACATCAACCGAACTCCACTGATGTATCAGGCAAATTACTGGAATACTACATCCGGGTAAACGGTGGGGGGCCTAAAAGCGTGGGAAAAGCGTCAGCTAAACAGTCAGAGCATCATGTCTGGAAGAGAAGGTAAAATAAAATAAAATAAAAACATTGAACACGACGGTTTCAGTACGTTGCATTTCGTACGTAATAAAACCTCGATTTTTCCGATCGGTTCGGTGCTCGACATATCGTCAAGATAATCGTTGAAATTAAGCAATGCTTCATTGATTTGTCCGTGTTAACACATATTTAAGATAAACATTTAAGTCATTTAAATTTTAAAAGAGTTTTAGACTTTATAAATTAATTTTGCTCATACTACTGCTGGTTTCATCTTCATGCATTTACTCAATTTATTAATTACATTGTGCATTATTCTTAAATGATATATTACTGGGTAATTTTGCTCATATTTTAAAAGGCTGTCTATCCATTTAATTAAAATGCATATTCACTATTTGTTGTAATATAGAATAATTAAATATAGTAATTTATTATTCATAATATTTATTTTTGTTTTTACAATAGTACCGAAATACTAAATAATTGTTTGTTCTTCCATGCAGGAGGCAAAAAGAAACCACTCAAAGCTCCTAAGAAGCAATCGAAAGATATGGATGATGTAAGTTACATTTTAGAGCTAGTTTCCCATTTAAGTGTTTTTATATATATATATATATATATATATATATAAACAGAGGTGGGTAGAGTAGCCAAAAATTGCACTCAAGTAAAAGCACAATTACTTTAAAAAATAATTACTCAAGTAGAAGTAAAAGTACTAATGCAAATAATTACTTGAGTAAGAAAGTAACCAATTAAAAGAGTGCTCGAGTAGTGAGTAACGCAACTTTCACAAATGACATAATGGACGTTAACTCCCCTATGTTCCATTACATTTAACACGTATTACAGAATTATTATTATTACTTATATAGATTTAACCCTTGGAGTCTTATGGATTACTTTTATGCTGACTTATGTAAAAGTACATTTTTTTCTTTAGAAATTTACTTGAGTGCGAGTTAAAAAGTACCCACTTTAAAAAAAAAAAATTTTTATTCCCTTTTCTCCCCAATTTGGCATGCCCAATTCCCACTACTTAGTGGGTCCTCGTGGTGGCACGGTTACCTCCATCCGGGTGGCGGAGGACAAGTCTCAGTTGCCACCACTTCTGAGACCGTCAGTCTACGCATCTTATCACGTGACTCGTTGTGCATGACACCGCGGAGACTCGCAGCATGTGGAGGCTCATGCTACTCTCTGCGGTCATCGCACAACTTACCACACATCGAGAGTGAGAAACACTAATCACGACCACGAGGAGATTACCCCATGTGACTCTACTCTCTCTAGCAACCGGGCCAATTTGGTTGCTTAGGAGACCTGGCTGGAGTCACTCGGCACGCCCTGGATTCAAACTCGCGACTCCAGGGGTGGTAGTTAGTGTCAATACTCGCTGAGCTACCCAGGCAACAGAGTTTACCCAACAGAGTTAATGCAGCACGTTACTGTATATAAACACTGTGTGTTTGTGGATGAATAAACTGCCTTAGATTAAAAAGGGACTACAGGGCATAAACTGATCACAAATTTGGACATCCCTAACCATTATGTTGGCTTGACAAAGCAAGACCAAAATTATCAATTGTAGCTCCTACAGCTTTCAAGTTATGTCCACCAAATTTGGCACAGACATTCAGACTGTTCTGACTTGCATTGCTATAATCTTTCTAACTGATCGGAATAACGGGGTTCACATATCCCATAGACTAAGATCATGAGAGAAATTTAGTCATGTGTGTCCAGACTTTGAATTGGTATTTTATATTTCCTTTCTGTACCTCTTTAAATGCAGCTACCCAATCCCTGTGTTTTATTTTCATCCCATAAACTACAGGAAGAATTGGCCTTCAAACAGAAACAAAAAGAGGAGCAGAAAGCTATGGAACAACTGAAAGCTAAAGCTGCTGGAAAAGGACCTTTAAGTAAAAGTCACATTTATCCTGGCATTATTCATCCTAAATGTAGAAAACATTCTGTATATAGTAAAATTAGCTCTGGAGGCTAAATGAGTTTTAATTGTTTCTTTCATCAATAACGGTTTCTCTTTTGTGTGTTTTTTCCATAGCTGGAGGTGGAATCAAGAAGTCTGGGAAGAAATAAATTCATGTTTTTGAACATGCCTGGGAACACCGTCTGATCAAACCACTATCTAATCTTCATGTAGGCCTATAGAGGCAACATCAAATGACATATTTTTAACTTCATATGACTATTGTAAAGAGAATATTCACACACAAAATTTGCAATGACTGTAGATTTCAATTTCAGATCATTTAATGTCTTGAAACATAAAACATTCTTGTGACATTAAGTTCAAAGCAAAAATAGATGTAATGTCCAAACATTTCAAGTTTCAATATCCTGTCTCATGTAAATAAACAGTTGAATTACAGAAATCTTCTCCAATGTTTCCCTCTACAGTAGCCCCAAAAAGTATTTGGGCATGTTATACAAGTCACGTGTAAAAATGTCTTTGTGCATATAATAACCAACAAAAAGTGTGATTGGAAAATATTGGGTTTGAAATGAGAAAACGGTACAAAAGTAGAAGAAACAATATTGAGACTTTAAGTTTGTTACATTTTCTGAAACGTATCCATAGTTAATGTGATGAACTACACCTGTGAGGAAGCAGTTGGTTAAAAGTCAATGCATAATTTGTATGCAAATGCCACTGTTTTATATTTCGTAATTTATGCAATGAAATTAAGTGTCCAAATGCTTAATGCGGCAACTGTGTGTGTTTGGATCTCCAAATTGACTTTGGAGTCGATGTCACACTGCACACGTCCAGCACATCTGCAAATGTTCCAATATCTTCTTTAACCTGAACAAAGAAATGTATTGTGGTATTGTTTGTTTAGCTTTCATTTTGTGATTTCAGTATTAGTCGATTTGCTGCTACTTACGTGTCTATTTACGTTTGCGTTTTTGCAGTTGCTTGAGTTCCACCTCTACTGGGTAGTGATCACTCACTTTCAGCGCCTGTATGATGACAGATTTGTGCTTTACTAATACACTGAGCCAGTCCTGCCCAAAAAAATACAATTCTGTAAACTATATGTATAAGAACAGTGCTTGTGTTTACATCCTCGTCTTTTATTTTGTAGGCCTTCTGGAAGTTGAACGGTGTTGCAGAATTTGGAACAACAGCGTCCAACATATCATCTCCATACACCACAATCCTGTTTTGAACATTATACTATTAAGACTGTAACTTTAATTTGGCCACAAAACATTGTTTTAATGTGATAGTGGGTTTCTGTAATATTAATTTACCGGTCATAAGTATTATCGTTTTTGGTGTTAGCCGTTGTGTCTTCATCATCATCGATCAGCCAGTGGAAGTTTTTGTCACTCCGGATGCGGATTTTCTGCATTTCCTTTTTAGACACGTAACTGCCATCTGCATTGAAGTCTCCCAAAATCATGATGTTCTGTGAAGAGCAGGTGACATTCGAGATGGACTATCTGCCTGCCATTTGTAAATAAAATGTAATAGTCTGGTAGGCAGATTACTTAAAAAAGACACAAATCGCACGTGTTTGTTGTGAGGACTAATAGATTTAAATGATTATAACAACCTAATCAAATGTATGCATTAGTTTTAGTAAAATTTTTGGGGGGATATATCCACTCGGGATGTTTGCGCTCCCTTACGTTTTTAGGACAGTAGTGCCATTTTTAATTTTTGACGAGAATGACAAGAAACGTAAGGGATAGACTTAAGTCTCGTCAATGTGTTTTGGATTGTTCCGCTGACAAAACATTGGAAAACATAGCTTTCCAAGAAATTTCAGTTGACAAAAAACTACAGAAAACAAGAGTTGTGTAAAAACGAGATGTGATCTAATAGATTACTACAGCTTTACACAGTGCATCCCATTGAAGACTGTAGATGGTAAGTGTATCCCTCACAGCCTCGTTTTCCTTCCCATAAACAAATCAAATATGGTGCTATTTTGAAAAAGGTCTATACTACTTCTATGTCAATAAAGAAGTAGAAAGTGTAGCGCTTCTTGCGCAAAGCACCCTAAGTTCAATGATGATGAAACAGGTGAGTAAAGATCGTAATATATCACAGTTTTCAATCACACTACACCAAAGAATCGCAATATAATTGCAACGATATAATATCATATTGCCAGGTCCCCACTGATTCCCGCCCTAGTTATCCGTGATGTCTTACATCAGTCTTCCATTTCTTCTTCACATCTTCAAACACATCGTACAGTTCATCCAGTTCCTTTACTGAATCCTCAGGCTTTGTGTGGACAGGTATGAGCACCAAATCTTTCATAACTGTCAAGACACAGAACAATAGAGTTGATCTTTAAACATCGGCCCAAACACACACCCTCATAAGATATGAGTCAATCCTGAGATTAATGCTTCAGCCATTACAATATCCATTTTGTAGCCTAGTTTGATGGTTAACAGCAAGACAGTACAGATTTTGGGCGAATGCATTTGTGCATACGCTAGTGATTAAGTGGTTAAGTTCCCATACTGGTCCAGGCTGGTTTGATGCTTTTCAGCTGGTGGAACAACCATGTTGTTCACCCGCAAAATTTAGCCAGCAAAGTTGGTTGACCAAGTCTCAAGAAGACTTGCTGAAACTCCAGGACCAGCATCCCATCCCATACTCTTCACTTAGCAATAATGAACCAAAGTCAAGAGTCTCTTTTCACCCATTATGTTACACACTGAGATAAAAACAGAATATTACACGGCACCTGTTCCATGACATTTGAATCTCAGAACGTAGGGTTCCCTGGCGAATGCATCCTCGTCTCCAGGCTGATTGTCTGCGTATTGGTAAGACCCAACCAAGTCCACCAGGTTGTCCCTTTTTATTTAAAATACAGACCATGAAAGTTCAATAAAAAGCAATAGAGCCCGTCAAACGCAAAACAAGCTTGATTTTCAGGTGTTATTATCTGTTCAAAATCAATGCAACCAATTTTACTACTGTATTTCTGAGTGAAACAAGATATTCAATGAGAAACATTTAAAGGGAGACTTGATTTAATCCGATGAGAGTTAACTGATTGTGTAAAGTGATCAAAAGGGATTGACAACCAAAAAGAGAAGTCGTTTCAGAGGTGGAGCAAGCCTTTTGTTATTTTGATTATAGATAGAAAGACAGAATAACAAGTTGTGGAATAACGTGTTCAAAAACATGCATTAAGGAAGTAAAAAGTGTTAACTTTGGTTTCATTTTGACTACGCAGCTACCTGTAAAGGAACATAAATTGTTCCTTGTAATTTCCTCGTCCCAGGCGTGTGCTGATCTTTTTGGTGTAATGGTTTGATTTGTTAGACCTGTCAAAGAAGAGTCAGACATAGTCACCACTTTGTTCTTAAATCACGTTTTTCAATGGGAAAAAAAACACCTTCTTGACTCACCCATTGAGCTTTTCAAGAAACTTATCCACAGCATCTCCGCTGGAATCCACCACCTCAAGAATAACAATGATGTCATAACGTGACACTATCTGGAAAAAGTACAAGATACAAAATACAAGGTGTGAGTTGCTTTCTTTAGTCATTTTACTTTGTCTTATGGCTTTCTGTAGGTGTGGACATGGCCTCACCTTAACCAGGGTTTTCAGCACGAATGGATCAGAGAGTTTTGTTTTACCAAATTTCTGAATGTTGAAAGAAGCGACCTTCATTTTGCCTGAGATACATGAAATTTACAGTTAAGAGTCTCTCTTAGAAATACGCTGCAACATTTGTGGACAAGCCAATGCATATATATCGTAAATGCACCGCATTTGAACAACAGAGACTGATAGTAAATGCATCTTCAGTACTATTCACATCTTCAGAATGAGCTTTATTGCCAAGTACGCTTACACAAATACACGGAATTTTTCTTGGTGACAGAAGCTTCCAGTGCTTAAACAATACAGCAACAAGAGAGAGATAATAATAGTAAAAAATAGAATAAAAATAAAAGTGAATAGAAAATAAAGTATATATATATATATATGGAAATACACAATAGGACAATATATATATATATATATATGTATATATATATATGCACAATATACAAATGCTGTTATATACAGATGCAAGGGAATGTAATGGCAGAAGAGGTGTGGTAATATAAATAGACTAAGTTGTGTATTGCTCAATTAATTGCTCAATTATAGCTCAATTTCACATTGTTCTTCTGCAAAGTACTAGGTTAAATACAGGAAATTTTGAAGGTGCAACTAATTTCTAAATGCAATTTCTGTGGTATTTCCTTCATTTTCTGGCCTTGCCTACTTTTGTCACGACATGTTGTTCAGCAGTCATCAATTACATTAGAGAATTGCTTTTCTCTGGTCATTTGAAACCACTGACACGTAGAAGAACCTGTTTAGACACCAGAACTATGCAAACGAGTTTTAAAGATCAACAGAACAGAACTTCTCAATTCTTTAATGGCCAAACATAATCTAAATGCTTTTAAATTTGGCAAATGGGGACAAAGATTTGACATGGAGGTTTTTAAAGTGCTAAATCTAATTCAAAATCGTCAACCATATTTGGTGTTGGGATCCTTTTGGTACATGAGGTATTTTGTGCTCAGAGTATTTTTATTATTGTTTTTTATGACACTCAGAAATGCAGCAGTAATTAGTTCCAGACTTGAATGGAGCTCTGTTCATTTCTGCACACTTCAAACCTGCAAAACAGCCTCTGACCTCAAGCTGCACTTTTACATCAGTTCATCATGGGCATGACAGCACTACCCCCATCACCATCAAGTATTTACCCTGGACATTAATGTGTCTTTGGTTAATCCATGACAATTGGAAATAAATGTTTCAGATTCCACTCTCTTCCTACATCAACAAAGCACATGCAGAGACAAGTTTAAGGGATAAGGGAAAGCTTGACCCTTATACATTAGCCTAAACCTGATACTCGTCTGTGGGTGTGTCTGAGATGTGGAATGATTACCTGCTATTTGTTTCTAAGAAAATAATCTTGAATCTTTTACTGTCCCTAATACCAAAACAACACTGTAGCAAAACATCAAGTCAAATCCTGAAATACAAGAATCTTGCTTGCATTCGAGATGCATTTTAAACACTTTTCAAACAACTCTTAAAAATGTGTTAAATTAAGAAGTATTTAAGGAAACCAAGAACAAGATTTAACAGTAAAACTTCAGAAAATACATGAATTGCATACATTAAAACAGTTATTAACATTAGCAAAAATTAACAACACCTTTACAGTATTTATTAATATCGTACTATGTTCATTTCTACATACTGATGCATTTTGTAACATGAAAAGTAGTGTGTGTTAACATGAGTTAATTCAGTATGAACTAACAATGGCCAATAGCAACTTATAATTAATAATAACTAAGATTACTAAATGCTGTAAAAAGTATTGTTCATTATTAGTTGATATTAACATACAGAATTTTAAGTGACTTACACAATCACTGGTCCAAGGTTGCACTGAAGAAACCACAAGGGATAAAGAAACTGTAGTGCTTCATACAACAAAACAGCAACACAACTTATAGTTCTCATACGGCACCTGATTGGCTAGAAACAGGCGGCAGTTGTAATTTGGCCCAGCCCCAAACAATAATTTCCTCCCTCTTGATAAACATTCACATGGAAGTGGAGAGCTAAACCTGCAGGTGAGTTCAGTGATGATAACCACCAATAAAGGCTTAGAATTAAACTGAAAGATGGAAAGATAACTGCTTGATGTGAGAGAAATTTCAGTCTTTCAAGAACTGATCAAATTTGTGAAGTAAAAACAGGTTCTGCCAGGGAACCCTCTGCCACTGTTTCTATGAGTCAGGTGTGAGCTGCTCCCCAAAAGAAGATGAGATGATAGATAGATCAGACAGACAGATAGATAGACACTGTAGACAGACTGAAAGACAGACAGACAATGTAGACGAACAGATAGATTAATAGACAGACATATAAACAATGTAGACAGACCAACAGACAGACAAATAGACAGAAAGACAATGTAGATGGATAGACAAAAAGACAAACAGATAGACAGACAGACAGACAGACAATGTAGACAGGCAGACAAATTGTTAGATAGACAGACAGACATTGTAGACAGATAGACCATGTCGAGAGACAGATAGACAAACAGACAGATAAACAAATAGACAGACAGAAAATGTAGACAGACAAATTGTTAGATAGACAGACAGACAGATTGAGAATGTAGAGAGATAGACAGACAGTCAGACAGACATTGTAGACAGATAGACTATGTAGAGAGACAGATAGACAGACAGATAAATAGACAGACAGATAATGTAGACAGACAGACACATAAATAGACAGACAGATAGATAATATAGACAGACAGACAGATAAATAGACAGACACATAAATAGACAGACAGATAGATAATATAGACAGACAGACAGACAGACAAATAAATAAACAGACAGACACATAAATAGACAGACATATATATATATTGTAGACAGACAGATAGATAGACAGACAGACAGAGAGATAAATAGACAGACAGACAGACAAATAAATAAACAGACAGACACATAAATAGACAGAGAGATAATGTAGACAGACATACAGACACTGTAGACAGACATACAGATAAATAGACAGACAGACAGACACATAAATAGTCAGATATATATTGTAGACAGACAGATAAATAGACAGACAGAGAGATAAATAGACAGACACATAAAGAGACAGACAGATAGATAATATAGACAGACAGACAGACAAATAAATAAACAGACAGACACATAAATAGACAGATAGATAATGTAGACAGACATACAGACACTGTAGACAGACATACAGATAAATAGACAGACAGACAGACACATAAATAGACAGACAGATATATATTGTAGACAGACAGATAAATAGACAGACAGACAGAGAGACAAATAAATAAACAGACAGACACATAAATAAACAGACAGACACATAAATAGACAGATAGATAATGTAGACAGACATACAGATAAATAGACAGACAGATATATATTGTAGACAGACAGATAAATAGACAGACAGACAGAGAGACAAATAAATAAACAGACAGACACATAAATAGACAGACAGATATATATTGTAGACAGACAGATAAATAGACAGACAGAGAGACAAATAAATAAACAGACAGACACATAAATAGACAGACAGATAATGTAGACAGACATACAGACACTGTAGACAGACATACAGATAAATAGACAGACAGACAGACACATAAATAGACAGTCAGATATATTGTAGACAGACAGATAAATAGACAGACAGAGAGATAAATAGACAGACAGATAGATAATATAGACAGACAGATAGATAATATAGACAGATAGACAGATAAATAGACACATAAATAGACAGACAGATAGATAATATAGACAGACAGACAGACAAATAAATAAACAGTCAGACACATAAATAGACAGATAGATAATGTAGACAGACATACAGATAAATAGACAGACAGACAGACAGATAAATAGACAGACAGATATATATTGTAGACAGACAGAAAAATAGACAGACAGACACATAAAGAGACAGACAGAGAGATAAATAGAGAGACAGATAGATAATATAGACAGACAGACAGATAGACAGTCAGATAATGCAGACATACAGGCAGACAATTTGTTAGACAGACAGACAGACAGGCAGACAGACAACGTAGACAGAAAAATTGTTAGATAGACACAGATAGATAGACAATGTAGACAGACATACAGATAAATAGATAGACAGACGGACACATAAATTGACAATGTACAGATAGACTGATAAATAGACAGACAGATGGATGGACAGACAGACAGATAGTTAACACCATGGAGATAGTCAAAGATAGTCAAAACATGGAGAACTATTTAAATAAACTGTAGGCCTGTACACTTTAAAAAGAAAAAGAAAAATTATAGGATTGTAATTTTCCAGACTCTTGTTACATACCACGTGGGGGCAGTCCAGCATTGTCCCACAGTTTGAGAACCATTACAGTAGACCAACAGGAAGTTATATGAAATCATCACAAAGTCTTCCTCTGTGAAATGGGTTTACATAGGTTTATGGCTGAGCCACTCTTTGTTGTTTAACTAAGTTTAACTCTGGGAGATCGGGAATTACGCTGGAAGTGAAATAATGCATGAAGTGACAGGTTTTTGGCAAAGTATCATAAAAACAATGAGCTGGTGACATAAAACAGTAAACTTTGCTTCCTTTACTTTTACAATAATGGGTTGTAATTTTGGAACAAGACTGTAACTGCAACATGCAGCTGTATTAGGGCATTCAATATTATTTAGCAATATAGAAATGCAGTAAAAGACATGTAAAAAAAAATGATTCAGTGACCATTACCGTAACAATTGCGGCCAGTAACATACTGTACTTTTACAGCATATTAACAGTGTAATTGGTGTCTGTACAGTATACAGTGCATTCATAAAGTATTCAGACCTCTTCATTTCTTTCACATTTTGAAAAAGTTGCAGCCTTATGCTAAAATGACAAAGCAAAAACCTGATTTTTTATAACTGTAAATTTATTAAAAAGAAAAAACTGAAATATCACATTGACATAAGTATTCAGACCCTCAGTACTTAGTTGAAGCACCTTTGGCAGCGATTACAGCCTCAAGTCTTTTTGGGTATGATGCAACAAGCTTGACGCACCTGGATTTGGGGAGATGTTCGATTGCGTTCAAGTCTGGGCTCTGGCTGGGCCACTCAAGGACATTCACAGAGTTGTCCCTAAGCCACTCTTGCATTGTCTTGGCTGTGTGCTCACGGTCATTGTCCTGTTGGATGGTGAACCTTCGGCCCAGTCTGAGGTCCTGAGTGCTCGGGACCAGGTTTTTATTAAGGATATCTCTGTAAATTTGCTGCGATCATCTTTCCTTCAACTCTGACCAGTCCCCCAGTCCCTGCCACTGAAAAACCCCCCCAAAGCATGATGCTACCACCACCATGCTTCACCGTTGGGAAGGTATTGTGCAGGTGATGAGCAGTACCTGGTTTCCTCCAGACTTGACGCTTGGAATTGAGGCCAAACCGTTCAATCTTCGTTTCATCAGACCAGAGAATCTCGTTTCTCACAGTCTGAGAGTCCTTTAGGTGCTTTCTTATGTGTCTTGCACTGAGGAGATGCTTCCGTCTGGCCACTCTGCCATAAAGCCCAGATTAGTGGAGTGTTGCAGTGATGGTTGTTCTTCTGCAAGTTTCTCCCATCTCCACACATGATCTCTGGAGCTCAACCAGAGTGACCATCGGGTTCTTGGTCACCTCTCTTATCAAGGCCCTTCTCCCCTGATTGCTCAGTTTGGCTGGACGGCCAGCTCTAGAAAGAGTCCTGGTTGTTCCAAACTTTTTCCATTTAAGAATTATGGAGGCCACTGTGCTCTTGGGAACCTTCAATGCAGCTGAAATATTTTTGTAGCCTTCTCCATATCTGTGCCTCGACACAATCCTGTCTCTGAGCTCTGCAGGCAGTTCATTTTACCTCATGACTTGATTTTTGCTCTGATATGCATTTTAAGCTGTGAGACCTTATATAGACAGGTGTGTGCCTTTCCAAATCATGTCCAATCAATTGAATTTCCAGCAGGTGGACTCCAATCAAAGTGTAGAAACATCTCAAAGATGATCCAGAGAAATGGGATGCACCTGAGCTCAATATCATGTGTAATAGCAAAGGCTCTGAATACTTACGTCAGTGACACTTCAGTTTTTTCTTTTTAATAAATTTGCAAAGTTATCAAAAATCTGATTTTTGCTGGGGTACGGAGTGTAGATTGATGTGATTTTTTTTAAAGCATTTTAGCATAAGGCTGCAACATATCAAAATGTGAAAAATGAAGGGGTCTGAATTTTTTTATGAATGCGCTGTATATACCGTAAAAAACACATATTTTTTCTAATTTATGTTTTGTGGACTTTTCCCCTTTTTCTCCCAATCTGGAATTCCCAATGTGCTTTTTTAAGTCCTCATGGTCGCGTAGTGATTCGCCTCAGTCCGGGTGGTGGAGGATGAATCCCAGTTGCCTCCACGTCTGAGACCATCAACCTGCGCATCTTATCACGTGGCTTGTTGAGCGCGTTGCCACGGAGACATAGGGCGTGTGGAGGCTTCACGCCATCCACCGTGGCAACCACGCTCAACTCACCATGTGCCCCACCGAGAACGAACCACATTATAGCGACCACGAGGAGGTTACCCCATGTGACTCTACCCTCCCTAGCAACTGGGCCAATTTGGTTGCTTAGGAGACCTGGCCGGAGTCACTCAGCACGCCCTGGGATTTGAACTAGCAAGCTATCGAACTCCAGGGGTGGTAGCCAGCGTATTTTACCACTGAGCTACCCAGGCCCCAGCACATACATATTCTTAACAGACAAGACAGTGGGCTGATATTTAAAAAATGCAAATTCATGTAAAAAAGGATTGTAAATTTGATAGTCAAATTAGTTAATAATTATAGGAAAAAAACTCAAGCATTCTATAATTTTTTTAGACGTGTTGCCACAACAGTGTAACTTTATCAGCAGTTAACAAACAGAGGCCTCTACTAATGCTGTATTTTACGAAACATCTGAGCGAAAACCCTGTCTGATCTAAAACAGCAAGCAGACATGCTCCTTTTAAAAAAAAAATGAAATAATTCATTATTCAATTGCAGCCTGACAGCAAACACAGGAAAACAAGTTGACGCTTCATAAGTGACATAGAGTGGTAGCTACTTCAGTAAGAACTGAATATTTCTCTCTTTTTTATCTATATTAGAAGACAATGTAACGTTTATATAACATATTAATTATTAACGTATAATAGACTTTGTATATTTCAAGTTTGTTAAGCTTGATGGGAGCAGATCCTTGAATATTATACTGCAGCATTTTCGACTTCATTCATTTGAGCTATTTTAACTCAAAGTTCATTTATTGAAGCAAATCAAACTACTTTGTGTTGTTTTGAGTTTATTATATTTTCAAACCGGAGTGAAACTTGCTGTGGTCTGTATTTGACTTGTCAGTACTTTATAAACTAAAACTGTTTCCCGCCCATTTTTCAGCTGCCTTGGTTTTAAAGGTATTTTCCCAAATTAGTTTTCTTCATAGAGATGATTCAATAAAGAGTTGTAAGTATTGAATCAAAGATAAATTACAACATTTCAAAATTTGATTTTAAACAAAAAGTTTATGAAAATTGGAACACAAAGGTATAAATCTGTGCAGTGAACTACTCATCCCATGAAGCACTGCGAATGATGTAATCTTATTAAAAACAACGGTACAATATAAATGTACAGATTTACCTTAATTCATTATAAATACACAAACAATATATTTCATGTTTATGGCAATATATTGATATAAACACAAAAACGTAAGTATTTAAAAATTGTGTTAAGAGACTTTAGGCTTCGGTATGCTTCGGTTTTCTGCGTGCCTTTACGTCTCACGCACACAACGCAAATTTCATTATCTGCACAGTATGCATGGACTGTCCCAATGTCAAGAAAAACTAGGCTGCACGCGGACATCTCATGACGAAATTTGCATTGTGCGCAAGAGACATACTGGCATGTCTTTGCACGCCTGCCATTCACTGTGCATAAAAGAGTATCACAAAGCAGTTGTAGTGTGCATGCGTCAGACGTCTCCGTTTGAGCTCATGTTCAAAAGAGTATACTTTGAAAGGCTGGACGCTCGACCATGCTTGAGGCACAACGACACGTGGAAAAACTAAGTGTATACTTAGCCTTTACCCAAATACGTCATCTGCAATGTAGCTAGACGATGGACCGTCACTGCTGATTTGCTCTTTTCTGATTGGTGGATCTCTTTTCAAGATTATGGGTAATGTAGTTTGTTTTAGGAATTTGTCTGTTGAATACGGTTATATGAAATTGACTTGTAGCTTGTACAGAAGCATGTGTGATCGCTTTTCTGTCTCAGAGCTCATGGTAGGTCTGTCTTGAAAGGTTGAAAGTTTATCATTAAAAATGGAGAAATTCAACTGAATAGTATTTTTATTTTCAGACCTCTAGTATTTTGCTCTATTGTGTTGACAATTTCAAGAATATCACTACGCTCTGTCTCCATAGATCTTCTCCCGTTACAGTATAATCATTATCCTGGAGGTTGTGGACAAATCGGGAAAAGCCATAGACAAATTCCTGCAGGAGCTGAACAGAACAGTCCAGAACTTTCCTACATTCTCTTAACCATCTGTGGATTAAAAGCCTGAATCAAATCAGCAATGTTCTGAATTCAGACCAGCTTTAAAGGGATAATTCATCCAAAAATGAAAATTGTCATAATTTGCTTACCCTCATTTTGCTCCAAACCAGTACGACTTTCTGTCTTCTGTGGAACATAAAAGGAGATGTTAGGCAGAATGTTTTTGGGTGAACTTTCCATTAAACTCTCACTCTTCTCCCCCACAGAGCTAATAAGAAACATCCCTTTAGTATGGTGGGAAGCTCCAGGCTGGGCCGAACTCTTTATAAGGAGCAGTTTGTCTGTTTCTACAAGTACAAAGCTTTTCAAATCTGTGTATAAGTTGAGTATTGGTATGTGTATGTCCCCCTTTTGCAGCCTGATCTCATGTAAATTACGTGACTGTGGAGACATTTTTGGCTTGGCTTATTAAACGTATCACGGCAGTTCTGATGTGATATGTCCACTGAGTGGCGCTAAAAGAGAGTTTACTTTTTAATCAACAAAACCGACCTCCTTACCCTAAACCTATCCGATAGTTTCAAAAAAAGCAAAGGTAACATGAAAAACACAATCGTTTCGGCTCATGTGTGCTCTTCAGGACTCGTACCCCGGTCTTTTGCATCGCAAATGCTATGCGATATCAGTTGAGCTACCACACCATTTAATGACACTTGAACAAGCTTGTAAATGTTGTTGGTTATACAATGCAATAGTTAAAATATTTTGATCAATCAACCAATATCATGAGGTAAGGACGGAACTACCTATCTGTCCAAATTATGAAAGATGAGAGGAGTGTTTAAAAGCCTCGGACCTCGATTCGACCAAAATCAATCTGCATTCCCAACATCGGGCCAACAGCCCTGCAGCGTTGCCCTAAAACCGGCCCTTAATACGCCGCCCTGGCGCCAACGTCACACACACTGCCCATTTCACAAGCAAGAGGGAAAATCAAGCTGAGGAATCAGACTCTGGAGACTAGCTAGCCCTCGAAACGAACACGGATTTGTACTGTGCCCACAATTTAAAAAAAATTATGTCGATCTGGTATTCCATATTTTCATCAGCCCAAATATTCAGAAAAGCACTGATTTCATCAACTGACCAGTACTGACAATTCTCCATTCTCCGTTGATCTAAGGTAAGCTGGTAACTAGATATGAAAAATTGGTAAATTAGTATCTTGGTGCCAAAACCTCTGACTCATGCAGCTAAACTCTGCCTTTGACATTGACCCAAGGGTAATTGGCGGGCTTGGGCACTGGGCTTTTGAACCCGAGGAGGCACGATGAAGCCCCGGAAATAGCAGTGCCAACACAACTGGCCCTGGCATGCACTAGCTCGCCCTCATCTGGCCAGATAGTGGAAATGTGGCTATAGTTGACAGGCATCCTTTATCATGCAGTGGCTCCAACCACTTTATTTTCCCCATCTAATGAAATATTTGTAACAAATGTCATGTATGTGAATTGATTGCTATGAATAGTATTAATTAGGCTTTATTTTAATAACTTCCAACCTGTTTATCAAAACCAGATTGACATAAAATTCTGAGCTGAATTAAATAACTTTGAATGTTGAAACGTTCTAAAAAAATCCTAAAACTTTAAATTCCACCCACTTTATTTTTAAGATATAAATGTTAATTACAAATTGTATGATTGTATGAGTTGATTACAGATTTTATTAGTTTTCTATTCATTGCATCAAAAGCACCTTGTGACAGCATAAAGCTACTCTGAAACAAATTAATTTGGATGACAAAACATGTTCTCAAAACTCCAAAGACTTTTAAACTCCAGCCTCTTTTTCCTGTATGACTAAATTCCCAGATAGCACATGCACATCTTTGAGTAGGGATGGGACGATATATCGAATTTCGAAATATCGCGAACCAAAAAAGAAAGAAAAGACGAACCATATTAAGGAAAAACTCTATATTTCAGAATTTGCAACTCTGTTTTCTGTTCATGTGATCATAAACTAAATGACCCGTTAAACATCATAATATCTATCGCTTGATTTTACGCATAATGTGCTTTTAATTTCTACACTGTTTACAGGGTTCGCACAAGGTCCTTGAAGTGCTTGAATTAGCTCTTAAAAATTTACAGTAAGTACTGGAAAACCTGGAAAATCACCTTGTTTTGTTGGAAAGTGCTTGATTAAAACAGAAAATGTCTTCCGTGTAATGTGTGTCCATCAAAGATGAGATCTTGCACTCCCATTTTATTTAATATGTCTCTTTTAATAACCTATACTGTTCTTTACAGTCAAATAAAAAGTAAAAACATGTATTTTAATCACATAGACATCTCTCGTTAATGAACCGGAAAACCTGTGTGTGCGTATCATTGAAATCTTAAAGTGACAGTACCATTTTTGCGCTTGTTATACAAATAAACTTAAACTTAATGTTATTATTTGTAAATTGTACACATTATTTCAAACATTGACAGCTCGTATCATTTTTATATATACAGTACAAGTTCATGATAGAATATTAATTGATAGAATGTAGAATTTGTTTATTTTAAAAAAGTTAAAATGTGATAATGACTAACAAATTATTCAATATAAATCTATATGTTCGCATACTTTTTCAGGACAGTTTTATTGCTTGTTCTGCACCTGATCAGCCTGAATGTAGCCCACTACTAATATTTTACTTTTCTTATAGAGAACGGTATATGAGAAACTCCTATTATTTAAACTTTGAACATTTATATTGTGTATTAAAGAACTTTATTTTTATGAGAAATTATTTGCATTTTGTGCAAACATTTAAAAAAGAATTAACAGTTTTCTGACATACTTTTGTCATTTAAGTGTTATTATGTTGAATCGTGACCCTCATATCGTCTATCGAACTGAATCGTGAGATAACCATATCATCTCATCCCTAAGTTCAAGATGTCTGTTTCAGAGCGTTTCATCTGAAAAGCATCACTTTCTAATTAACATCTGCTAAACATCTTAAAAAGATCAGATTTACAAATATTCTAAATCACATACATCTCAAAGACATCTGCTGGATGTCTTATTGCACATGGGCAAACAACCTTAAAAACACGTCTTCCAGATGTAAACACACACATCAAATAAACATCTGGGTCATGTACGTGTGCTATCAAGGTTAAAATGATGTTATTTCCAAATTTCGTATGCGTGAATTTTTAGCTATGAATTTTGTATATCATAATTTTTCTCCCTTATGGATTGGATCGGATTAACACCATCTCTCCCTCACTTTAATGAGTAGCAATGCAGTGACACAATCAAAGAGGAAAAAAAGTCATTTTATCGATAGTAAACCATAGCGACAGTACCCACTTCCGTTACTTTTGTCCGCCATTTCATGTGTCCAAAGACATGCCAGCAAATTGTGCTGTGAAATAAAATGACCAAAATTGGTCCATTCTATGGTAATAATGTCCAATCTGTTTCCATTCATTTTCCAAAAATATCTAGGGTAAATCCCCCGAATCCGCATTAATAGTAAATATTTGTTCTCGACGACAAGGCCTCCTAATGTTCCATATGTAACGTGTGTAAAATAAAATATGTCAGAATGTATTCAAACACAAATGTTGTTGATTAATCTTTTAGTATTCTTAAAGTAGACAACCTTTAATAGCTAAATGTCCTAAATACACCCCTGGAAACAATAAGCTAAACATTAAAATTGAATAAAAATAGTTTACTGATCTTCTGCAGTCCATAATTTCTCCTGGTCCACCCACCCAAATTGAAAGTGCAGTTTGTAGCGTCGCTGCTTTAGCTATT
This sequence comes from Myxocyprinus asiaticus, assembly GCF_019703515.2. Classification (NCBI taxonomy): domain Eukaryota; kingdom Metazoa; phylum Chordata; class Actinopteri; order Cypriniformes; family Catostomidae; genus Myxocyprinus; species Myxocyprinus asiaticus. The sequence goes on from NC_059393.1 coordinate 23,986,526, forward strand.
TATTCTCCAAAACTGGTCACTTCTGAATGCTTGATAACTTGAGCCGATTACCTGATGATACTACAACAAGTTTTGAGTTTAAGCTATGCCTGCGTGTACCTCCAAAGATATTCTGAAAGGACACTTGGTAACCAAATTATTTTACACATACACCTCCTGTAAAATATATAATTATCATTCAGGTAAGAAATCACACAAACTAAAAAAATTTTTTTTTTTTTTTTACACACTTTTTACCCACATATCATGAACTACTGTAATCTAAGTGCATGCACCTCCAACACCAGGGGTCACTGTCACCCAAGTTTTTTTTACTGTTTCTGTCAACTGTCCATCTTAGATTTTTACGCTGGCATCCTCGGTACAACCACCTGATTCATGCCATTTCTTAAAACATTCACGCTTGGCAACAAAGCACAAACTCACATTACAAGTCACACATTCCATTGGAGTTTTATAATGGCACATTCTGCATTTCCTCCTTCCAATTGTGCTGTCCCCACTGATATACTTGGGCAGGTGGAAATCCTGAGAAAGAGATTGCTTAGGAACTCCTGCAGAGGTATGAGAAAGCCCTGTTCCTGCAAGCTCTGAGACAAGTGCCTCCCGAAACTTCTTCTGGGTCAGAGGCTTCAGATTCTTCGCTTTGGCCATGTGCCGGTGCAAAATGAAGGCATTTACAACAGCGATGTCCACAAAATGGTAAAAAAAGGATCGATACCACTTCATCGTTTTATGCAGAACTGTGTAATTTCCAATAAGTGCATCAGACAGATCCACTCCCCCCATGTTTCTGGAATTAAAACATACACTTGATTACAAAACTTGTTATTTCAAAGGTACATGCAAAGTTCAGAAATTAACAAATGTTACTAACTTATTGTAGTCCAGCACTGCAGCTGGAACAGGGAAGTCCTCAGCGGTCCAAACACCATCTTCTCCCTTCACCTTCCTTTTCACTGTGTCACCATTGTAGGCTTTATGAAAGGTGGAGCACATCAGCACATCTCTCTTGTCCTTCCACTCCACAAACAGGAGGTTGTCGTCCCGAAACCAACGTATGTTGCCGCGAGGAGATGTTTTTTTTGAGTGGCCTATTCGGTTTGTTCGAACAGTGCCACAAGCCCAGATCTTCTTACTGAGGAGGTCCCTGAAGAGTGTGGGACTGGTGTAGTTGTTGTTCACATACAGTTTGTAGCCAGTGCCCAACAACTTTTCATTCACCAGTGTCATGACCGAATCATAGCTAATACCTTTACTCTGCTCTGAATTTGGCTTTCCCTCATAAACGAAGAAGTCCCACGTGTAGCCGCAGAGGGAATCTGCCAGTACAAATAGTTTGTAGCCCCATCGTGTAGGTTTATTTTTCATATAATGTTTGAGTCCATTTCTAGCCTTTGATGCCACCATTCTTTCATCAATGGAGATGTTCTGAAAGGGATGAAAAGAGGCCTTGCAGGCCTCTCGAATGTGCTGGTACAGCGGCTTGATCTTAAACAGGCAGTCATATTCAGGCGTTCCCTTCTTCTTTTCATTCTCTTCATCTTCTTTGGGATCGCTAATATGAATAGCACCAGAGATGGTGAGAAACTTCTTACAAGACATAATTTGAGCAGGAAACGGCAGACTGTAAATGGGCGACTTCTTCCAGTAGTCTAACAATCTGGAACATTTCAACAGACCCATGTAAATCACCAGAGCCAAGTATGATCTAAAATCTTTTATAGAAATGTTGCTGCCATGGCTTCTTTCCATACTGACATTTGGCCCTGTAGGCATTTGAGTTTTTTACAATTGTCTGCATCACTGATGTTGAAAAGAAGAATTCAAAGAACTGCAGAGGACTGTATGATGCGGTGGTGATCAACTGTGGGCCAGGTGTTCGGCGGGGTATAAACATCGGTTTAGGCGGTTCAATATCAGGCTCATCCACTCCGTGCCACTTACCATCGGAGTTGCTTTTTGAAAATGGAAGGGGCCGTCTAATGCTGCTTCTCCTGTTCTTCCCTTTGCCACTTTTTGTAGGGACAGGTGAAGAAGATCTCAAAGATTTTGCTGGAGATGGCGATATGGAAGACGGACCAGATCTCTTCCTCTTTTGAGGGGTGGCCTTTGGACTGCAGTCCTCATCAGAAGAGGAATCGTCAGTTGAACGTTTACTGCAAGATTCATAGAGAAAATGGCTTTAATGATGAACAGACGGAACGATTCCTAATTCACATGTTTTCTTAGTTTTTACATTAGAATATTAAAGTTGGAAATGTCATGTGGTGTAACAGTCCAAGGAAGTGGTGCACCGATCAGGAAATTTGAGGCCGATACCGATCTCCAATTTTTTAACACTAAGATCGGCCGATACCGATTTTTAAAAAGTGCCCTTTGGAACCTTTTACAAAGTTACAAAAATGACACTAAAATTACATTAATTTGTGAATTGCTAACATTTATTTGTTTTGAAACAGTTATGAATAGTTCTGTTGTCAATATCAAAAGGTCACTGTGACATACTTGTAAGCAGTAAAAACCATGAGAGCATCACACACAGCAGAGGTACAGTATGTTCAAAAATAAGAAAAATACAGTATATCCATTACAAGCTCTAAAACTGCTTCAATGAGGAATCATTAATATCTATGATTTGTTTTCTGTCTTTGGCGATTTGCTGTAACAAAATCACTAATTAAGCAAATATGTGAAGACGCGGTGCCATAATGGTTAAAATGCAATTGCTGTGATTAGTGGTAATGTGATTAATCTGATTTAAATTGGGATCCTCACAGAATATCGCTGAGACGAATCTGATGAGATATTGAGAGCACCTGCAGAGCGCGCATGTTTGATTGACACTGCGAGAGAGCATATTGAAGGGGGTGATGCCGAGTGCTCGTGATCGCTCCACACGTCTGATTGTCACGACTCACGTTACATCACATATACTCAGATTTGTATACGCATGTTTATGTGTTGTTTCATTCGTTTTTATACCCGTCTGCAGTATCTTTACCCTCTCCGTGCTCACAATGCAGCGAGTCAGAATTACTACTGTAATGACTCTAGAAAATGGTCAACTTAAAGGTGCTATGTAATATTTTTACTGTACTAAATCATAAAATGACCATAATATGTCATTAGAGAATTAGGAAACATGCTAAGTTGAAATACTGGCTTCTCCGAAAACAATGCTACAGCCAGTATATTCTACTTTGAAGTTTCCATTCCGGGCTGAAATGTCTATTTATGTTTTGGCCTGTGTGATCCCGCCCACTGCCCACTCACCAATAGTATTTCAACACCGCCGGGTTGCCAGATTTGAACAAGTCTGCAGGCAAACAACACTGCGTGCTGCAGCCATGGAAGCCAGCAAACTAACTGGATCAGAGATAACAGATTCCACCCGACCTAAAAAGCCTCACCATCTGTCTAAAATCCACCATGACCAGAGGCGTAGTAAAACAAGGATAAATATTGGAGATGCCTTTGCAAGATGGAGACAGCTTAAAGCCCAGAAGTCCTTTAAAACGGATGCTGAGATGGCTAATTTGAGCATCAACATTCTGGCAACCCACATGAGCTTCGAGTCTGGGGCGGGGCAGACAACTTTCCAATATTTTGAATTTGGACTACAGTACCGATTTCAAATGCTTGTTGTCAATCTTACAGCACCTTTAATATTCATACACGTGCAATTCTTACACATTTTTTAAAACAACATGAATAACAGCATGTCTGAAAGTTTACATTTGTGAATACTTAGAACTACCAACAATTCAGGGGGGCCTGGGTAGTTCAGCAAGTCAAGACGCTGACTACAACACCTGGAGTCTCAAGTTTCGAATCTAGGGCGTGCTTAGTGATCAAGGGCTGAGAAAGAGCTCATTCATTAGAGTAGAAGTGTATGTGTGATTCCCTGCGTGCTACAAAAAAAGATTGGCCCCGATTCTAGGCACGATCAGTTGATCACAGACCTAAGACGAAGCTCGGACGATTTAGATCAGTGGCCAATTGATCGGTGCACCCCTAGTCCAAGGATAGTACAAATAAAATCTGTATTTTTCTTATACAACTGAAACTTTATATTGCAGCACTTTTCATGTTGTCATTTTAAGATAAACCGCTGATGTTGTATCCTTCCTCATACTGTAAGTCGCTTTGGATAAAATATAAATGAAAAGCTGAAATTCTTTTTACAAAAAGTTGTTGAAAAGTTTGAAAAACTTTTTCCAAACATGTAACCAACATGTAGGTAGCCATTTTATTGACAAAATAAAAAAATATATATAAAACAGACCGCTTTCAACCCTCAAGATGTGATATTTGCCATCACTTTGTCATATCATAAATATCAATATTTTGATCAGGTCATTCGGGGTAACCCTGCCATTGGTTTTAATTTAGATTTATTTTCTAAAGATTCCTCATTTTTATTAGGGATGCACCAATACCACTTTTACTCTTCCGATCCGATTCCGACATTGGAAATCTCAGTATCGGCCGATACCGATCCCAAGCCGATACCAGTGTTGTTTTTTTGCATAATCAGTTTGGAATATCTTTACATTACTGTGTGGAACTAATTGGGAGTACTCTTTAATATGTAAAGAAACACAAACCTCTAACTACACATTATTTCAATATAAATGTATAGCTTATTAAGAAACACTTTATTATTAACTTGTATACTGGATAACGTAGCAGCAAAACTAACAGTTATTCCAGTCTTCATGTCTTCAATAGAAAAGAAACCAATGTTTTATTTTTGCCTTTTTTTCCTCCCAAAAATGTTTCAACTTGCATCTGGACTTTAAAGGATTCAGATCTCTTTTTTGTTAAATTTAATTGTAAGCCATCAGTCCACTTTTCATTCACACAGTTATTTTTACAAATACTAATGATGACAATAATAATAAGAATAATTTGTTATTAATATTATTATTATTGACTTAATTTTAATTTAAAATACAACAGTAATATTTTTAAATCATGCACTTTTTAAACCCTCATGCTTTTATTTTGACATTCTGAACTCTACAGGAAATCCTGTATGTGTCTGTTTGTAGGCAAGTTCACAATAGTTTAATTCGCTTCTTATTCAAATTCTGGTAAAATGCACCTCCAGTGCTGTTCTAAATGCATATTATAAGTGAACCGAACTACTGAGCATCTACATCTGATATGTTGTTCTTGAGTAGCGCTCAAATATTGCGCACCGCTGTGAAGGATAAAAATAGGCACGAGTGCATCACCAGCCTGTGCGTGAGTTTGTGTCAATAGAGCACCATTAACTAATGCGCTGCGCATACTATATATTTACTTATTAAACACAGCCTTTTGTGATTCACAGAGCTATTGCACGTCTTCAAGTGGCTTTGAATAAAATGCACGAGTCATATGAACTACTTTAATGGTGTTTTAATGGTTCTTTTATGTCACTTTTTTGAGCTTGACAGTAACAAACATGACTAACACAAAGTATCGGATTTGGATCGGGCTCGTCGGACCATTACCCGATCCATCTAATAGCTTCAGTATCGGAGCCGATACCGATCCAGGTTTAGGATCGGTGCATTCCTCATTTTTATCACCTCGGAAAACCTGTCAATCAACCATACTTTTTTTTTAATTTCTGATTTTGGCATATGTTGTCCTCCATATTTGACTGATATACTGAATAAGCAGTTGGATTTTCCCAAATTTTTTGGATTTTTCCATTAAATGCATTATTTACATAAAGAAGAAGAAGCAAAAAATAAGTAATTTCACATTTGTGGAGCCAATAAAAAGTGTGTAAACTCACCAATCGAGGAAGTAATCAAGACCATCGATAAACATCTCTGCTGTGGAGTCCACGCTGGAGGCGTCACTCTCCTCCTCAGATGATTCATTCAAATCTGTCGTCTCGTCGTTCTCTTCCTTGACACTGTTTACAAAATCCTCCGAGTTGTCCTCAACCGTGTTACTTACCTTCTTTTTACGTGAACCCATTGCAATATACAGTGCTGCACAGGGTCGCAGATAACGAGCCGATCACTGCAGCAAACAACCCGCGCGCACAGTATTTGTTTGAGGAATGCACAACACCCCCTTCTTTCTTCTTTTTCTTCTTCTTATAGATTGTATTGGCATTTGGCAAACTAGCTCATGGTGCATTACTGCCACCAACTTATCAGGAGTGTGGAGTGCCGAATGAATGAGAAAATTATGTCTGTGCAAGCTCATGTCTTTCTCTTTCTTATGCTGTGCATACTAAGTGCACGTGCTATTCATTGCATCAAAAGCACCTTGTGACAGCATAAAGCTACTCTGAAACTAATTAATTTAGATGACAAAACATGTTCTCAAAACTCCAAAGACTTTTAAACTCCAGCCTCTTTTTCCTGTACAATTAAATTCCCAGATAGCACATGTACATCTTTGAGTAGTGATGGGATCGAATTTCGATATATGGTGAGCCAAAACAAAATCTACACTGTTTACAGGGTTCGCACAAGGTCCTTGAAGTGCTTAAAGTAGCTTTTAAAATGTACAGTAAGTACTGGAAAACCTGGAAAATCGCCTTTTGTTGAAAAGTGCTTGATTAAAACAGAAAATGTCTTCCGTGTAATGTGTGTCCATCAAAGATGAGATCTTGCACTATCATTTTATTTAATGTGTCTCTTTTAATAACCTATACTGTTCTTTACAGTCAAATAAAAAAGCTTATAAAGAACCTTTATGCTTTTCCTCCCTTACCGTGCTATCGGATTGACGCCATCTCTCCCCCACTTTAATGATTAGCAATGCAGTGACACAATCAAAATGGAAAAAAAAAGTCATTTTATTGATAGTAAACCATAGCGACAGTACCCACTTCCGTTACTTTTGTCCACCATTTCATGTGTCCAAAGACATGCCAGCAAATTGTGCTGTGAAATAAAATGACCAAAATTGGTCCATTCTATGGTAATAATGTCCATTCTGTTTCCATTCATTTTCCAAAAATATCTAGGGTAAATCCCCCGAATCCGCATTAATAGTAAATATTTGGTCTCGGCGACAAGGCCTCCTAATGTTCCATATGTAATGTGTGTAAAATAAAATATGTCAGAATGTATTCAAACACAAATGTTGATTAATCTTTTAGTATTCTTAAAGTAGACAACCTTTAATAGCTAAATGTCCTAAATACACCCCTGGAAACAATAAGCTAAACATTAAAATTGAATAAAAATAGTTTACTGATCTTCTGCAGTCCATAATTTCTCCTGGTCCACCCACCCAAATTGAAAGTGCAGTTTGTAGTGTCGCTGCTTTAGCTGTTTATTCTCCAAAACTGGTCACTTCTGAATGCTTGATAACTTGAGCCGATTACCTGATGATACTACAAGTTTTCAGTTTAAGCTATGCCTGCGTGTACTTCCTAAGATATTCTGAAAGGACACTTGGTAACCAAATTATTTTACACATACACCTCCTGTAAAATATATACAATTGAAGTCAGAAGTTTATATACACCTTAGCCAAATACATTTAAACTCAGTTTTTCACTATCCCTGACATTTAATCGTAGAAAACATTCCCCGTCTTAGGTCAGTTAGGATCACTTTATTTTAAGAATGTGAAATGTCAGAATAATAGTAGAGAGAATTATTTCTTTCAGCTTTTATTTCTTTCATCACATTCCCAGTGGGTCAGACGTTTACATACACTTTGTTAGTATTTGGTAGCATTACCTTTAAATTGTTTAACTTGGGTCAGATGTTTTGGGTAGCCTTCCACAAGCTTCTCACAATAAGTTGCTGGAATTTTGGCCCATTCCTCCAGACAGAACTGGTGTAACTGAGTCAGGTTTATAGGCCTCCTTGCTCACACAAGCTTTTTCAGTTCTGCCCACAAATTTTCTATCGGATTGAAGTCAGGGCTTTGTGATGGCCACTCCAATACCTTGACTTTGTTGTCCTTAAGCCATTTTGCCACAACTTTGGAGGTATGCTTGGGGTCATTGTCCATTTGGAAGACCCATTTGTGACCGAGCTTTAACTTCCTGGCTGATGTCTTGAGATGTTGCTTCAATATATCCACATAATTTTCCTTCCTCGTGATGCCATCTATTTTGTGAAGTGCACCAGTCCCTCCTGCAGCAAAGCACCCCCACAACATGATGCTGCCACCCCCATGCTTCACGGTTGGGATGGTGTTCTTTGGCTCGCACGCCTCACCCTTTTTCCTCCAAACATAATGATGGTCATTATGGCCAAACAGTTCAATTTTGGTTTTATTAAACCCGAGGAAATTTCTCCTAAAAGAAAGATCTTTGTCCCCATCTGCACTTGCAAATTGTAGTCTGGCTTTTTTATGGTGGTTCTGGAGCAGTGGATTCTTCCTTGCAGAGCAGCCTTTCAGGTTATGTCGATATAGGACTTGTTTTACTGTGGATATAGATACTTGCCTACCTGTTTCCTCCAGTATCTTCACAAGGTCCTTTGCTGTTGTTCTGGGATTGATTTGCACTTTTTGCACCAAACTACGTTCTCTAGGAGACAGAATGCGTCTCCTTCCTGAGTGGTAAGATGGCTGCGTGGTCCCATGGTGTTTATACTTGCATACTATTGTTTGTACAGATGAACGTCGTGCCTTCAGGCATTTGAAAATTGCTCCCAAGGATGAACCAGACTTGTGGAGGTCCACAATTGTTTTTCTGAGGTCTTAGCTGATTTATTTTGATTTTCCCATGATGTCAAGCAAAGAGGCATGGAGTTTGAAGGTAGGCCTTAAAATATATCCACAGGTACACCTCCAATTCAGTACACCTCCTATCAAAAGCTAATTGGCTAATTGTCTAAAGACCTCACATCATTTTCTGGAGTTTTCCAAGTTGCTTAAAAGCACAGTTAACTTAGTGTATGTAAACATCTGACCCACTGGAATTGTGATATAGTCTATTAAAAGTGAAACAATCGGTCTGTAAACTATTGTTGGAAAAATTACTTTTTTAATACTTCAACCTAAGTGTATGTAAACTTCTGACCTCACTAATTATCATTCAGATAAGAAACCACAATTTTTTTTTTTTTACTACTTCAGAACATACACAATGATATCAAAATGTTTTTTATTTGAATGTCTAAATAGCTATAATATTAAGATTAGTTCAAAAGTGTTACATTTCACCAGAGTAACAGTGTGAAAAAAGTACTTTATATTTACAGCTACTTACAATTGTGGCACCCACAGATCATGAACTACTGTAATTTAAGTGCATGCACCTCCAACACCAGGGGTCACTGTCACCCAAGTTTTTTTTACTGTTTCTGTCAACTGTCCATCTTAGATTTTTACTCTGTCATCCTCGGTACAACCACCTGATTCATGCCATTTCTTAAAACATTCACGCTTGGCAACAAAGCACAAACTCACATTACAAGTCACACATTCCATTGGAGTTTTACAATGACACATCCTGCATCTCCTCCTTCCAATACTGCGGTCCCCACTGATGTACTTGGGCAGGTGGAAATCTTGAGAAAGAGATTGCTTAGGAACTCCTGCAGAGGTATGAGAAATACTTGTTCCTGCAGAGGTATGAGAAAGCCCTGTTCCTGCAAGCTCTGAGACAAGTGCCTCCCGAAACTTCTTCTGGGTCAGAGGCTTCAGATTCTTCGCTTTGGCCATGTGCTGGTGCAAAATGAAGGCATTTACAACAGCGATGTCCACAAAATGGTAAAAAAAGGATCGATACCACTTCCTCGTTTTATGCAGAACTGTGTAATTTCCAATAAGTGTATCAGACAGATCCACTCCCCCCATGTTTCTGGAATTAAAACATACACTTGATTACAAAACTTGTTATTTCAAAGGTACATGCAAAGTTCAGAAATTAACAAATGTTACTAACTTATTGTAGTCCAGCACTGCAGCTGGAACAGGGAAGTCCTCAGCGGTCCAAACACCATCTTCTCCCTTCACCTTCCTTTTAACGGTGTCACCACTGTAGGCTTTATGAAAGGTGGAGCACATCAGCACGTCTCTCTTGTCCTTCCACTCCACAAACAGGAGGTTGTCGTCCCGAAACCAACGTATGTTGCCGCGAGGAGATGTTTTTTTTGAGTGGCCTATTCGGTTTGTTCGAACAGTGCCACAAGCCCAGATCTTCTTACTGAGGAGGTCCCTGAAGAGTGTGGGACTGGTGTAGTTGTTGTTCACATACAGTTTGTAGCCAGTGCCCAACAACTTTTCATTCACCAGTGTCATGACCGAATCATAGCTAATACCTTTACTCTGCTCTGAATTTGGCTTTCCCTCGTAAACGAAGAAGTCACACGTGTAGCCGCAGAGGGAATCTGCCAGTACAAATAGTTTGTAGCCCCATCGTGTAGGTTTATTTTTCATATAATGTTTGAGTCCATTTCTAGCCTTTGATGCCACCATTCTTTCATCAATGGAGATGTTCTGAAAGGGATGAAAAGAGGCCTTGCAGGCCTCTCGAATGTGCTGGTACAGCGGCTTGATCTTAAACAGGCAGTCATATTCAGGCGTTCCCTTCTTCTTTTCATTCTCTTCATCCTCTTTGGGATCGCTTATCTGAAGAGCACTGGAGATGGTGAGAAATTTTGAACGGGACATAATTTGAGCAGGAAACGGCAGACTGTAGATGTCCGACTTCTTCCAGTAGTCTGTCAGTGTGGAACATTTCAACAGACCCATGTAAATCACCAGAGCCAAGTATGATCTGAAATCTTTTATAGAAATGTTCTGCCATGGCTTCTTTCCATCCTGACATTTGGCCCCATAGGCATTTGAGTTTCTTACAATTGTCTGCATCACTGATGTTGAAAAGAAGAATTCAAAGAACTGCAGAGGACTGTATGATGCGGTGGTGATCAACTGTGGGCCAGGTGTTCGACGAGGTATAAACATCGGTTTAGACGGTTCAATATCAGGCTTATCCACTCCGTGCCACTTACCATCGGAGTTGCTTTTTGAAAATGGAAGGGGCCGTTTAATGCTGCTTCTCCTGTTCTTCCCTTTGCCACTTTTTGTAGGGACAGGTGAAGAAGATCTCAAAGACTTTGTTGGCGATTGTGATGTGCAAGATGGACCAGATCTCTTCCTCTTTTGAGGGGTGGCCTTTGGACTGCAGTCCTCATCAGAAGAGGAATCGTCATTTGAAAGATTACTGCAAGATTCATAAAGAAAATGGCTTTAATTACAGACGCAACAATTCCTAAAAATCACGTTTTCTTAGTTTTCCATTAGAATATTAAAGTCAGAAATGTCATGTGGTGTAACAGTCCAAGGATAGAAAAAATAAAATCATAGTATTTTCCTTATACAACTAAAACTTTGTATTGCAGCACTTTTTATGTTACTGTCATCTTAAGATAAATCGCTGATGTTGTATCCTTCCTCATACTGTAAGTTGCTTCGGATAAAATATAAATTAAAAGCTGAAATTAGGGCTGCACAATTAATCATATTTTAATCGCGATCCCGATTTCTGCCTCTCACGGTTAATTACGCATAATCATCTGCGATATTAGTGAGCTAGCAAACAGAAATTATCAGCCAGCTAAAGTTGCAAATTGTATCCAGGGTGTGCTGAGTGACTCCAGCCAGGTCTCCTAAGCAACCACATTGGCCCAGTTCCTAGGGAGGGTAGAGTCACATGGGGTAACCTCCTCGTGGTCGCTATAATGTGGTTCTCGCTCTCGGTGGGGCACGTGGCGAGTTGTGCGTGGATGCCGCGGAGAATAGCATGAAGCCTCCACAAGCTCTATGTCTCCGCGGTAATGCGCTCAACAAGCCATGTGATAAGATGCACGGATTAACGGTCACAGACACGGAGGCAACTGAGATTCGTCCTCCGCCACTCGGATTGAGGCGAGTCACTACGCCACCACGGGGACTTAGAGCGCATTGGGAATTGGGCATTCCAAATTGGTGAGAAAAGGGGAGAAAATAAAGAGTTGCAAATTGTTGCTCATTTTTATAATAGGCTCTGTCTGAAGATGATAGGTCAAATCACAAGCTTTTGAGTCTATTTTCACCTCACCTGACCAATCGCGTTCTCTTCAGAAGTTTGCCACTGACCAATCACTTTTCAGTTTCGAGCACGCACTGACATACGGAGCCGCAGATGTCTCATATATGTTTCATATATCGCTTTGACTGATACAAGGCTCGCATCAGAAAGCTGGATCATGATGCCTGCGGAGGTAGGATGAAAATCTGGTGCCTTTCAAACTACTCTGAGACCAGTCATACAACAACTCTGTCCGCTCAGCCATTAACTGATTATGCAGCAAGTCAGCTGAATAAACTCTGGTTGCAGCGCGGTGTTACAGAAGTTTTAGAGCGGTTCTGTGCTCAATAACGATGGATTTCATCTCGCGCTCTCATTACATATTACAGAACAGCTGTGCTTGGAGTTCGGTTCGGTTCACGTGCATCACTAACATGCGTTGAACGCGCTAAAAAGTGCTCCAGATTTGCACACCTCCTTGCACATTTGCGTAATTTCATGTATGTTTGGCCATTACAAGTGTCTAAAAAATCTAAAGTAAACCCATGGCACCAGGGTTTTGTGGGTCGAGGAGGAGATAAGAGCATTTCACCAGGTTTGGATGGAACACCAGAGCCTGCCAAAACGGTTGTCAACAGAAACAAAACACACTTCCTTCAGTTTTTTTTGTACATCAAAGTGAAGACCTTTGAGACCGTTTAGCATTGCCGCCTGCTATATTACTACAGAAATACATTACTGCTGTTTATTGCAATAATAACAAAAGTAAATCATTTTCAACTTAAGTGTGAAAACCCTTAAATTGGAAGTAAAGCATGGGCAAAACTTCACTTAATTTTGGTCAAAAAGAATCATTTACTTGTTGGTAGTTTTAACACCTTGTTCAACATGAGAGCTGCTGTTTAAATGTAATTAAATTTTTTTAATTTAAGAAATAAATATCAAAGCTGTGGCAACATTATTATTATTATTATTTTGTCCAAATCCTGCAACCCTGCAATAAAAATAAATAAATACAACTTCAAAGGGCAGACTAATCGTGATTAATAGTCGTGATTAAAATAAAAATCGTGTGATAATCATTTTAACCATTATCGTGCAGCCCTAGCTGAAAGTCTTTTTTTTTAAAAGTTGTGAGTAACCAACATGTAGGTAGCCATTTTATTGACAAAATTAAAAATATAAATAAAACAGTCCGCTTTCGACCCTCAAGATGTGATATTTGCCATCACTTTGTCATATCATAAATATCAATATTTTGACATTTTATGAAATTACATATTTTGATCAGGTCATTCGGGTTATCACCTCAGAAAACCTGTCAATGAACCATACTTTTTTTAATTACTGATTTTGGCATATGTTGTCCTCCATATTTGACTGATATACTGAATAAGCAGTTGGATTTTCACAACTTTTTTGGATTTTTCCATTAAATGCATTATTTACATAAAGAAGAAGAAGCAAAAAATAAGTAATTTCACATTTGTGGAGCCAATAAAAAGTGTGTAAACTCACCAATCGAGGAAGTAATCAAGACCATCGATAAACATCTCTGCTGTGGAGTCCACGCTGGAGGCGTCACTCTCCTCCTCAGATGATTCATTCAAATCTGTCGTCTCGTCGTTCTCTTCCTTGACACTGTTTACAAAATCCTCCGAGTTGTCCTCAACCGTGTTACTTACCTTCTTTTTACGTGAACCCATTGCAATATACAGTGCTGCACAGGGTCGCAGATAACGAGCCGATCACTGCAGCAAACAACCCGCGCGCACAGTATTTGTTTGAGGAATGCACAACACCCCCTTCTTTCTTCTTTTTCTTCTTCTTATAGATTGTATTGGCAGTTGGCAAACTAGCTCATGGTGCATTACTGCCACCAACTTATCAGGAGTGTGGAGTGCCGAATGAAGGAGAAAATTATGTCTTTGCAAGCTCATGTCTTTCTCTTTCTTATGCTGTGCATACTAAATGCACGTGCTCAGCAGTTGCTATTTGACTGCAGTTTGTAGGCCTACATTGTCCTGTTTCGTGTTTCCCTATTCTGGATAATTTAAACCTTGTGCATCAATTTAAAAAAAGTTACTCAGAGGTACTTTTGAGGACAAAAATGTCAGCGTCAAAAAACTGCCATAATAATATTATATATTAATATTATTTTCCATTTTTAATGAGTTAATTATTTTAACCAACATCAGTCCTGATCATAACTACCAAATATTCATTCAGTTTCAGGATTTTAACCCTTTAAATTCCAGTTTGTTTATATAATGCCACTGTTGTTTTTTACACACACACACATACAAAACACACTCTGACATCCATACCAACACACCTACACAATTTTAGCTGCATCATTTATTCAATTGGCCTGCAGTGCTCTATAATACAGCAAACAGAAAATAGGTAAAAAGCATGTATTTGCTCCATAGTCTAAACATGAGAAACATGGCGCCATCTGGTGGAAAATATTAAAAATTTAAATTTTGAAACCAGGCCTCAGAATGAAAGCATAATATCATAGAATTCATGATTTTATGCTTTAATGGCACTGAGGCTGTGAGGCATAGACTTACTGTCTCTTCAATGGGCTGTACTGCAGTTTTAAGTGTTTTTGGGACGTTCCGTTGACAAAACATTGATAAAATATCTGTCCAAGAATATTCGGTATACAAAGAACTCCAGACAACATGAGTTGAGGAAAATCAGACATCCCACACAGCCTTGTTGTCATTCCCATTAAAAATCAAAGATGGCGCTAGCGTGAATAAGGTCTATATATCCCGGATTCTAGCACTAAAGTGAGTGGCTTTCAAACAGTGCGGCGGACAGAGCCCGAGCAGTAAGAGGAAAGGAGGAGGGCTCCCTTCCATTGTGCACACTCGAGGAGGACCGCGCTCAGCATTTTACAGTAGCGGCGACAAGTGACCATTAACTTCTGATATGCTTCGCGTCTGTTTCTTTTGTCCAGGCTTGAGCGTGTAAACTGCTCATACCTCTATAAATAACCATCCGATGACAGGTCGTCTTACATCTCCTTTGAGTGGCATCTGGGTGAGGGGGTGTGTCTTAAAACTGAGTTGAAAGTTCATTGGTTGCTCCCACAAGCCAATTGTCCAATGGCATTTTTAGACTTGATTGTCAAATGGAGAAAGAAAAGCAACTGGCCAATGGAAAAAGAAAAGCCAAAGTAAAATGAAAAAAGAAAGGCCATTGGCAAATAGATGAAGAAAAGCAACTGGAAAACGAATGAAGCAATTGCCAAATGCTTTTTTAAAACACAATTTAAAAGGTGCATTTAAGAATGACTTAATGTGCTATTTTATTGTTACATTTAATTGCATTTTAAACTTTAATTAAAGACATGATTTATTAATGCACAATTTAGTTGTTAAAAGTGGAGATTTATAGAAAAAAGGGCATAAATACGGATCTGTTTCTTACCCACACCTATCATATTGAGCCAGAAGATATAGATTTAACCAGTGGTGTCTTATGGATTACTTTTATGATGACTTGATGTCCTTTTTGGAGAGTCAAACTATTTTTATTTATTATTATTGTTCTTTTGTTTTATTATTATTGCTATGAATTTACATTTAAAAAGTTTAAAGAGAGATTTTCTCTATTTACACATTTGGACTAAATCATATATATATATATATATATACATTTCTTTATTTTTCCTTTTTGTTTTAGTGCTGAAAGATATGGTACTAGATGAAAGAATTGGAAATATTTTGGATGAAAGCCTTACCACCAGGTAGAGCTCTCAATGCATCTTTATCTAGTCGACAGGGAAGCTAGGAAGAATTACACTTAGTTTGCATAAAATGAAACCATCTACCACAATATATCAATAAACATAACACATTAAAACCAGTGAAAGGGCAGTGAACATAGACCAAAAAAGAAAGAGAAAAGCTTCACTTTAAACACAACAATGCTCATTTGGAAGTCACTCAAACAATAATGTAAAATTCATGTTGTAATGGATATAGCCTTTTATTCTGAACAGAAATGCTTTTACATTGTTGCTATTTGACACACCTTGTATCCCAAACCAGTAATATAAAGGGTTGGTTTTATTCAGAGGTCTATCAAAAACAGATCAGATTTGCCTTGATAAAATTTGTCAGATTTGTCAGATTTGCCTATTGAAATATTTTGGTTAAGCGAATCAGAGTATTGTTTTTGGAACTGATGCATAAGGTACATGATTATTGGCTCAAGACGCCCTAACCTCTAAAATAAAGAGAATGCACACATGGAGGGCATGATATTACAACTGCTTATTCTCAAATGAGTTTACCACAGGTCGTATAATTAGTTTGAGAATACTGTTGTCATGGATCGCATTAAAAATGTAGATGCTATTTGAGCACACTGAAACAGTAAGAAAGAGAATAAGCGAGCTTATGTGTTCACTGCAGATCAGGGAGCTCAGATAAAGTGGACAGTGTGTATGTGTAAGTGCGTCCTGAAACAGGTTTTCCCACAATAGAAAGTCTCCACCCCATCCTGGTTGGACTTTAAAAGCCCAGCCTCTTTCCACAAGGACACTTGTTTCACTCAGGTCTGCCCACCTGTTCTCAGTTGAAACATCTTTCATTTCAGCCCTTCGCTGTCCACATACTTCCTTTCCGTCTCTAGCCATGAGTCTGAGAAACAAGCGCATCAGTTCCAGCAGCTCAGTGAGGAGCAGTGGGAAAATGGGGGGTTACGGCTACAGCAGTCTCAGCGGGATCTCTCTGGGAGCATCTGCCCCTAGCTTCAGCACCAGCTCGGCCTACCTTGGAACTCCCATCGCCAGTGTCTCGGTCAACAAGAGCCTGTTGGCGCCCCTCAACCTGGAGATCGACCCCAACATCCAGATGGTGCGCACGCAGGAGAAGGACCAGATCAAATCGCTGAACAACCGCTTTGCCTCCTTCATCGATAAGGTACAGTTGGGTCTCTTGTTCCCTGAGATGGTAGAGTGTGATAAGTTAGTGGAAGTGTATACTGAGACGCTTGACATTTTGTTGAGTCCCATCAAAAGTTAGAGGTCTTCATATCTGTTAAATCAATGCAGAATCTTAATGGTGATGATGATTGTAACTTCAAATGATCATCTAGCATCAACATGCCTTACAGCACGTACTTCTGAGGGCCTCAAGAAATTTCACTCTTTGGTAGACTCAAATTGAGAATGATAGTTCTGTAGCGCGACCCACTTCTCTGAAGCCTGTAACCTGATAAAAGCAGATCGGATCTGACCAAGCCATCGAAGATGGCACTATCCCAGAGAGTATGAAGGAATCTTTTGTGTGCCGGAGGACAATGCAGCCAAATCCCAAGAGCCTGCTGGACTGAAATCGACACTTCAGTCGCATTGCAGTACAACCAAGTCTCTGTTGTGGGTCGGGGCAGGGTTGGGTCCTCCAACACAGGCCTCAGGTCAGCTTTTAAAGTGCTTGAAATTAAGGATTTGCGAGGAAAGGACCCATTTAGGTCAGCCACTACTCTCTAGAGTATTACAATGTGGCTAATGTGGAGTCGTATTGCTCTGTTAATGTGTCTACCCTGGCAGGGTGGGCATCAATTAAAAGCGGTCAGGCTTTCAGGATGTGCAGTGGACTGACAAACTCTCAAAGAAGAGTGTCTTAAAATGCATAAATTCCACAGAAATTGAGTCTTTCTTCTCTGTTCGAACAGAGAAATGACAGAAATACAGGAAAAGAATAACCTTTGTAACAGAGCTCCAGTAAAACACAAATTCAGAACGTTTTCTATTGACAGCGGGTTCCTCTAACTTACAAGTACAAGTATATTTGACACATACAACTTTAAAATACTCAATATATCAATGACAAGCCAGCCTGTAGAAAGAGAACATACCACTTGTCTTTGATGCTTCAGATGCTGATTTCTATTGAATTCAAATTCTACATCAATATATCAGTATTTGGAGAGGGTACAATTGTATAATTCCACAATTTGACCTTTACTTTGATCACAGAACTTCAACAGAATACTGCCTGAGGATATTATTTTAGTCTGAGCCATCAAAGAGAGAGAATCCGTCATACTGAACTCATTCATTTTCCAGAAATAAAAATAAAATCCATTTTTGAAGTTGAAACTAATTAAACATTTAACACACTTAATTCACGAAAAATGCTTCCAGGACTGATGCAAAAACTAAAGCGCTAAAAATGCACCATTCCATTGAAGTTAATTTTTTGACCATAGATTTCACAGGTCAGATTCGTTAGGCACAAATTTGTTTCCTTTCTTTTCTTTTAAGCTTCCATTTTAAAAAATGTTTTCCTGCCTATCCAATTTATTATACAATACAATTTCTAAAATGTATTAGAGATTCACCAAAGTGGGGGCCTGGGTAGCACAGCAAGTAAAGACGTTGACTACCACACCTGGAGTCACGAGTTCGAATCCAGGGCGTGCTGAGTGACTCCAGCCAGGTCTCCTAAGCAACCAATTGGCCTGGTTGCTAGGGAGGGTAGAGTCACATTGGGTTAACCTCCTCGTGGTCGCTATAATATGGTTCTCACTCTCGGTGGGGTGCATGGTGAGTTGTGCGTGGATGCTGTGGAGAATAGCGTGAGCCTCCACACGTGCTAGGTTTCTGCGGTAACGTGCTCAACAAGCCATGTGATAAGATGCACAGATTGACAGTCTCAGATGCAGAGACAACTGAGATTCGTCCTCCGCCACCTGGATTGAAGTCGCTATGCCACCACGAGGACCTAGAGCGCATTGGGAATTGGGCATGCCAAACTGGGGAGAAAAGGGGCGGAAAAACATGTTAGACAATTAGCCTACAACTTGTGCTGTGTGTAAAAGAAAATGTCTTTGAATTGGATGATAGTGACAGCAGATTTGCACAGCTAGAATTTCACGAGGTGAAACGGTAAAGCGTAGTCTGCTTCAGCTTCATCATTCACAATTCAGTTAATGTAAGTTAAGAATGTTAATGTAAGTTCGAAGTTGTGTAATTATCAGTGATTTGAAACAAGGTAGCATAAAAAAGCAGAACCACCAAACTCTTAGTATCAGTATCGGCAGATGTTGTTCTAAATAACCAGATATTCCTGTCGGCACACAAATCAGTGCATCCCTACAATTTATTGTCCCCACTATAGGTGCGCTTCCTGGAGCAGCAGAACAAGATGCTGGAGACAAAGTGGGACGTTCTGCAGAGTCAGACCCCGGGCCGGTCCAACGTTGAGCCCATGTTTGAGGCTTACATGGCCAACCTGCGCAGGCAGCTGGACGTGGTCAACAACGATAGGACTAAGTTGGACGGAGAACTGCGGAACATGCAGGGTCTGGTTGAGGACTTCAAACACAAGTACAGTGCAGTGCTCAGATCTATACTTAAGTACATGCAAAACTTTTTCAAACATAACTTTCCTAAGCGTAATCTTTGTCTATGTTCACTCATATCCAGCCAAACTGGTCTCGTAGAATCACGTTACTACACTTACATTTTTGCAAAACGATTTATACGTGGCTCATTGTACGTGTTGTAACAGTTTCCTGGTGAAATGAACACTTGAGGTGCTACAACAACAATTACTTTTATTCACATTAACACAAATCACGAGTAAAATGGCAGATTATCAGTTAATAGAAACGTACTCTTCGCTTTGTTCCTCATACAGTGCTGTCCTATGAAATTTAAACACTTCTACTTTAGCTCATGACTTGTAAGGCGATGAATTTTAACGTTTGCATTACATAACCAACTACATTTACAAGCTTGTTCATGATCAAATTGCGCGGTAGCTCAACTGATAGAGGGTTGCACTTGCAATGTAAAGAGTCCTCAAGAGCATGCGAGTTGACATGTTAACCGAAAGATTCATGCAAGCACCACAAAATGACATTCATCTCACATTTGCTTTTTCTGACACTATCGCTTAGGTTTAGGCTTAAGGTTTAGGGTAGGAAGGTAGGTTTTAAACTGCTACGATACATGTAATGAAGCCAAGTAATTTCATTTTGCAAAAATGTCACCATAGTCACGTAATTTAGATCAGGCGGTCTCCAGCACTGAAATATCTACTTTGTTTCCTCTTTGATTTAGATATGAAGACGAGATCAACAAAAGGAACAACCTGGAGAACGACTTTGTGATTCTGAAAAAGGTTTGATCCCTTGACTTTTATGGTCAAAGGTCAAAAATAGTATGTTTTTAAGTATGCAAAGCAATGCAAAAGGTATGACCTCACTTTGATGAGGTGTAAGGATAGGGTACCAGTGGAAAAAAAAAAGCTGAACTTAACAGGATCAGAGAAAGTTAAACTTTCACAACACTTTCAATAACAAGGAGCCAAGGAGAGGCAACAATAGGAAGTTTGGGAGTGGTAAAGCGCTCTAAGCTTCTCAAGTTGAGCCTGGAGGGATCAGATCACCACTGACAAAAGCCTGGATGGAGACACAAGCATTATTTATACACTGTAGTAGATCCATTTTCAATAGCCTTCAGAGAGAAGAAAGACGTAAAAGTTGCCTATTAAAGATCTAAAACAGGACAATTTGATTCTATTCTTGTTGGGCAACATCCTGTAGTTTAGTTCTAACCTGAATCAAACACTCCTTCCTGTAATTTTCAAGTAATCCTGACTACTAATTTACTGAGTCCAATTAGCTGGTGCAGGTTTGTTTGATTAGGGTTGGTGCTGAACTGTGCAGGACGTAGCCCTCCAGAAACGGAATAGAATAGTCTTGATCTACAAGATGTAGTTTGATTCATAGATTGACACGGGGTACTGTAGCTTTCAGTGCCTAAGGAAGACACAAGTTCGTTAGGGCTGAAATCGAGAAGGAAAAGCTGAGTGCTGTGTGTCCCACAGGATGTGGACTCGGCGTATCTGGTGAAAGCTGACTTGGAGGACAAAGTTGGTGCCCTGACTGATGAGATCAACTTCCTGAGGACCATCTACGATGAGGTGACACGCACACACCCCTATACAGAAACATACTTTGACAACCAGTTATTAAAAGAGTCTAACCATCCGGGATGCATCAGGATAGATTAGCATTCACACCTAAAATACGATGTGGTCACATGCATTTTTGAGTACCTCCATATGTGGTTTTTGTGACCTGATTGCAAAACGTTTTAGAGTCCGTTTACAACTGTATTTAGCGTTGACCACTTGTGATCGGATCACCGAAACACATCTTAATACCAGGTGCAAATCAGGGTCTTTTTGATTGCCACCCACAATGTAAATTAAGTTGATCCTGGTGTAATTTAAAGAAAGATATAGTCTGAACGGTAATGAAGCTCAGGCACCCCATTATCTGGATTGGTTCTCAATGGCCCACTTGTGCTCCCATTCTACAATTGATGACCATTTGCACAGGGTGGCATCCCCGAGTGGTGTGAAAACACCAAAGTGTGAACGTTTCTTTGTCTCTTTATTTGTGATCAGGAGCTGCGTGAGCTGCAGGCCAGCATTACAGACACGTCTGTCGTTGTGCAGATGGACAACTCACGAAGCCTTAACATGGATCACATCGTGGCTGAAGTCAAGGCTCAATATGAGGAGATCGCTGCCAAGAGCCGCGAAGAGGCTGAATCCTGGTACAAGTCCAAGGTGGAGAAAAAATGCTAAACTTCCTTCCAGAGTATTTTAAAATTGATTGATTGGTTGAAGGAATAAAAGATAAAGTGTGTGTGTACTGAAATTGTATCTAATGGATTGTACTGATTCATTTTTCCATTTCGTTCTACTCAGTTCGATCAGATGTCCTCTCAGGCAATTCAGTACAACGATCAACTGCGAAACGCTAAAGGGGAGATCGCAGATATCAACCGTATGATCAGTCGCTTGCAAAGCGAGATTGAAGTCATTAAATCTCAGGTGAGAAAAGTACTCCATCAAGACTTTTTTACTATCAACCAAGACAGTCAATAACTCTTGATGCACCAATTATTGTAGCGTGTTAACCTGGAGAGTCAGATCGCGGAGGCTGAGGACCGTGGCGAGATGACAGTGAAGGAGGCCAAAGGTCGTATCAAAGACCTGGAGGATGCACTGCAGAGGGCGAAGCAGGACATGGCCCGCCAGCTCCGTGAATACCAGGAGCTCATGAATGTCAAGTTGGCGCTGGATATTGAGATCGCCACCTATAGGAAGCTGTTGGAAGGCGAGGAGGACAGGTAATATTCTCTTTAGCACATTTTATAACACACAAGAGGCATGAAACTCAAATGTTTACATTGATAAATATTGATTTATTCTTTTTTGTTCATACCTCTCACAGAATTGGGCATCAATCCATTGTGAGCATCCAGTCTGCCCCCAACTACAGTGAGTCCAAAAGTGACATTATACATTACAGCAATGGCCACAATACACTTTTATAAAACAACATATGACTACATAAATATTTAGAACACATACCATATGATCTTTATATACCGACCTTATCTGAAAACGAAATATTATTTAACTTTTTCTTCACAGGTTCCAAAGCGTCAAATAGTTTTCAGCAGAACAGCTCTCCTTCACCGAAAATCCTGATCAAGACTACTGAAACCAGAAACAACACCAGATTCAGTACCCACTAAAAGTCTGAAGTACAATAAGCATGATAGAAAATACCATATATACTTTAGCTGTGACAGTTCGCCTTAAAGTCAACGAACCCTATTTACTTTCTTATTACAGACTCCTGGTCTAATTGTGCACAGTGCAAGCTATTTTGTGTTATTTCGTCAAGACAAAATAACTCGCTTTGCCTCTGAAATGACCAATAGCAATTCAGACCATTTAATATTCCAGGTTTAATACAAGTTAAGCTCAGTCAACAGTATTTGTGGCATAATGTTCATTGCCACAAAAATGAATTTCAACTCGTCCCTCGTTCTTTAAAAAAAGCAAAAATCGAGTCGACACTGAGGCACTTACAATGGAAGAGAATGAGGTCAATCTGTAAACATTAAAATGCTCACTTTTTCAAAAGTATGGCGACAAGACGTGAATAATATGCATGTAAAAATTATTTTAGTGTGATAAAATCGCTTACGAACCTTTTCTGTGTAAAGTTATATCCAATTTTACAACGTTGCCATGATGACTTAACGCTGTAAACCCTAAAACGACCGTAAAAATTATGATTTTAACAACTTTACAGTTCAAATTATACCCACTTTTTACAGAAGAATTAATGTAGGTGCTTTTATAAAATTATAAGCTTCCCATTTCTGCCTTCAAACCCTCCAGAAATTGGGCCTTGAATTGCCCCAGCAACTTTTGTAGGTAAGGCAGCCTTCTGAAAATCTTGCAAGTAGTTTAATGCCGGTTGACATTGATGTAATTAAGGTTGTGGCAATAGCAAATGGAAATAGATTTGTAAAATAAGTATTACCTTTGGGATATGTGGAAATGTTCTGGAGGGGGAACTTGATCTTCATCCTCCACATCCATGTAAAAAAGTCCTCCATATCCTCCTCCATTTTTTACTTGTTTTATTGTTTTACCTGGAAAAATGCATCACATCATGGAAGTCAAATTGGTTGTTTTATGTTGACATTAAATATAGGAGTAGTTTTCTTTTTGTGAATCAATGGTTGAAATCTTAAATAAATCTGAAATATCTGATCTTTATGCCTGATTAGAATACAATCCAAAAATAAACTACAGTACAAAACGTAACGAAACTGTGGTATCATTTATCCTGTAAACTGAACCTCTTTTATTTTGCCAGTGTGCTTCTACAGACCGCATTATGTAAAAACCGGACAATCTTTTATATAATGTACATATCTAAAAGAAGATGAAGAACATGAAACATACAGGCAGGCAAACACTTACTCTTCTGAACAGCAAAGAAGTATTGAAATGAAAAATTACACCAAACACCACAGACCACAGACTCGTATCAACAGAGCAATAAAAGTAGCTCTTTCTGTCTTTTGGCTACAGATAAATACACATACCACATACACATATTTTGCAGGTCTCAAAATGTTCTCAGCTTGAGGCTACATAAACCGAGAGCCGGATATGGACACTAACAGGACAAGGATCAGCCTTCAGGACAAAACTGTGTTTGAGGAAAATGAGGTCAAGCAGCTGAGATACTGGTTTCAGTTTTACTGTAATCCTAGAGATTAGAATTAGAGTAATTTTAGTGGGAGAGAAAAGCTGAATATGATATCTGAAAAGGTAAATTATGGTCAATGACAGTTTAATATTATCTCAAATCAGACAAACCATATTGCCCCAAAATGAACAAAAAGCATCTGATTTAGGATGGAGACACACTGACCGGAATGGCACTATGAAGGTCATGAAAGCTGCTGTTGTTCCCTAAATTCTTCTTAAATTGACCAAAACACATGGTAGTGTATGAGGAAAAAGCCATTCATTGACATAGCCTGTTAAAAGCCTTACATAACACATAATAGCCAAAGTTTGCCCCTCTAAAGATGAGTGTCTCAGTAACAGTGGGAAAACACAAAGCCTCATTTTAAATTGGTAACTGAGTCACCAATTCAGTTGCCAGATAACATTTTAATTTTACATTTTATAACCCTTAATGCACCTTGGATCCTATGTGGTGAAAGTCATTTGCAAGTTAGAGGTGCACTGTTTGTGCTTATTAAATTTTTTTTACACAGACATGAATAGCATTTTTTTAGAAATATGTTGAAAATTATGTACACTTACAGTACATGAGTCATATCAGTAATGAAATAAAATAACTTGATAGCTTTCATACCAAAACAACAAACAATAATAAACTTAATCCTTGTGCGACCTTCAGGACACTTTTGTCTTTTTCATTTTTGTTTTTTCGATCATTTCGGCTGTGTTAATGCCAATGGCATACATTTAGCCAAAGGTGTGTATTTTTGGGGGGAATTTTGATATGTCAATGTCAGTTCCTATAATACATCTATAATACACTGTGTACACAAGATAGTTACACTCGGGACCTTCAGGACAAAAATGTCCCCATTGAAACCCATTAAAACTGCAATATTTGATCCCAGTGCCATTAAAGCATAAAATCATGAATTCTATGATATTATACTTTCATTCTGGAGAAATGTTTTCCACCAGATGGTGCCATTTTTCTCATGTTTAGCCTATGGAGCAAATACATGCTTTTCCCCTATTTTCTGTTTGCTGTATTACAGAGCACTGCAGGACAATTGAATAAATGATGCAGATAAAATTGTGTGTGTGTGTTGGTATGGATGTCAGTGTGTTTTGTATGTGTGTATTGAGAAATTTGTGTGTGTGTGTGTGTGTGTGTGTGTGTGTGTAAACAACAGTGGCATTATGTAAACAAACTGTCATTTAAAGGGTTAAAATCCTGAAAATGAATGAATATTTGGTAGTTATGATCAGGACTGTTGTTGGTTAAAGCAAGTGAAATTGGTAAATAATATTAATATATAATATTTTTATGGCAGTTTTTTGACGAGGACATTTTTGTCCTCTAAGGTCCTGAGTGTGTTTTTTTTTTTTTATCTGACACTGCACAAAAAATAATAATGCATCAAAATCAATGTTGTTGTTAATAATTGACATATCCCAGACTGCATTTAGTATATGGAAAATAATTAATTTTTTGTTTGTTTGTTTGTTTGTTTCATAAAACATTGGCTTTATATAAACAAACTGGAATTTAAAGGGTTAAAATCCTGAAACTGAATGAATATTTGGTAGTTATGACCAGGACTGATGTTGGTTAAAAAAATTAACTCATTGAAAGTGGAAAATAATATTAATATATAATATTATTATGCAGTTTTTTGATGTGGACATTTTTATCCTCCGCTGAGTAACTTTTTTTTGCTGACGCACAAGGATTAATTAAACTTAACTATGCCAAACTAAGATTATCTTGCTAATTTTCCACAGAGCTGAACCATTTAGCAGAGGCTTTTCTCCAATTTACCGTCAATATAAAATGTCCAAACAGTTTCTGTTCTGTTAATATTAAAGTAATAAAACACTATATATGTGTGAAAAATACAAATACATGCAGAAAAAAAGTGAATGGCCAATTAGTCCGTTTTTTGGTCGAGTTTGAATTGTGGAGGCGATAGAGGTGGGAAGCGCGTGCCGAATTTTATTGAAGTTACTCAGATTCATATTTAATAATGAATTAATATTAATTTAATATTCCATTTTGGCTGCAGTTTTTGAAAATGCCACACCTATAACGTCTTTATGAGGTTAAGCACGAATATTTTAACATTTTCCAAAAGATTAACAGTGGTTACATCACGTTTATAAGTCAGTAGAAATACTACTGAACATGAAGAAAAGGTTGACTGAAAACAAACCAGGGGGGATGGGGGGGGGGGGGGGGGGACGTTACAAAACAAGTCAGTACATCAGGAATAACCCTGATTTTCAATCACAGCTTTCATGCGTCTTGGCATGATCTCTACCAGTCTTTCACATTGCTGTTGCGTGACTTTATGCCAATCCTGGCGCAAAAATTCAAGCATCTCGGCTTTGTTTGATGGCTTCACATTCCAGAGGTTTTCAGTGGGGTTCAAGTCTGGAGATTGGGCTCCATCGTGTAACCCCCCCCCCCCCCCCCAATAATCAAAACAAGTAAGTCAACCCCCCCCCCCCACCCCCCAATGTTCAAGCCAAATCTACGACCTTGAAACAAACTACAGAAACATTACAGTGGAGTAAAGTTTAATTAAATGAAAACGTTGAGTAGGTAAAATAAAGTAAAACTGACTGCTATTGCTAGACTATTTAATCTAAGACAATGACAAATATCTTGCTTCAAATCAAGAAAAAAAAAAAAAAGAAAAATTTAAAAAATGTCTTAATTGCAATTAAGGTAAACACAACAGCTCTGTTGTTCAAAGAAACCCGACTTTTTAACATGTCAAGTGGAGCCCGTTGTGCAAAGGTGCCTCAGTTTCCTGGGAGGCAGCAGATGTCCCAACCGAGCCTGCCAGGAACAACGCATGGCACCTTTCACCCATCTCGACAAGGGCAGCTGCTTCCTCAGTTTCTCATACTAAGCACATCATACTGCCCCCTTGTGTTTGGTCAATAGAATCACAATGAATAATTCTGCCTAAAGATTTGACATATTTCAAGTTCAATAAAAACATTAAAGCTTCTCTTGTAACTGGTAAAACAAAATAATTTGTTAAACAACAACAACATATTTGTATTTTTTATGGCTGGCTCGGAGTACTAAACTTACAGTTAGGGTTAAGGGTCAGTCCATAGTCAACACATATATTTGACTATGAATTATATATTATATTTGTCTCCGTTGCTCTCTGTCATCATCTCCTGAACAGCAGAAGACTTCTTTCCTGTGTTGTATTACCAAAGCTCTGCACCAACTCCATGCCGCAGTGTTCATCCAAGTGCTCTTAAGCATGTGCTGCCATGTCGCCATGAATCGCAAGAGTCTCGAAGTGTTCAAAGTCACTGCACCCAAGTTTGTGTAACTGCTGTGCAGCAGGGCGGTAACAGTTCCATGACTGCAGAAACTCACAAAGAGATGCAAGTCTGGAGAGGAGAGACATAGTCACCGCAAAACAGGTGCACAGGTGGAAACGGGCACATCCAAATCTCTCTAGGTAAGACTCCAGCACTGTCTGGCTCTCTCCATCATCCGTGATATCCAGAGGGATAAACTGGATATCCTGAGGTAAGGGGTTGGAGTTCTGTGCACGAAGGATGAGATCTTGGTCCAGGTCAAATCCAAGCACGTGAACTTCTCTTTTTGAAGAGTCACTTCCAGAGGTTTGATCATGTAATAGATGCTTGTAAAGAGCAACAGACAGGTCCTGTCAAGCAGGGACAATAATACACATGCAAGTAACTAAAATAGATGTTATTCTAAATGTATAGCACATTTCTGTTTCTTAAAAGAATTCTACATCCACAATCTGATCAAAGAGGCTGAAGTAGTGAAGTTAATGGGTTCTTACTGGGGTCTAATTGACCTCAACTATACTTGTATATACTTGTATAATTGTATACTTACTATGGAAGTGAATGGGTCAAATGTTTGGAGGGTTTAAAGGCAGAAATTTTAAGCTTATATTTTCATGAAAGCACTTACATTAAAACTTGTGTATTATTTGAGCTGTAAAGTTAATAAAATAATCATTTTTACGGTCGTTTTAGGATTTGTGGCCAATGTGACACAACAGCATTACGTTGTCACGGCAACAAAGTTGTAAAATTGGATATAACCAGTGGCGTAGCCAAGGGTGGGCCGGGGTGAGCCCAAATTTGACCCAGGCCCACCCAGAATATCAAAGATTTTCTTTGACTTTGAATATATATTTATAAAATAGTTAACAAACCCCCCATAAATTCAGATTTCTGAAAGTGTGAAGAACTGTTTGAATGCATCTCTTCTCTGTTGTTAAGGAAAATTTGGTAAAAAATAAAAGTTGGGCGAAAACTTGGCCCATCCATTTTTATTGAGGCCCACCCAAAAGTAATTTACTGGCCACACCCTTGGATATAACTTTACACAGGAAAGGTAAATAGATGATTTGGTTGAGTAAAGCGAGTAAAGACACTGACTACCAACCCTGGAGTCACGAGTTCAAATCCAGGGTGTGCTGAGTGACTCCAGCCAGGTCTCCTAAGCAACCAAATTGGCATGGTTGCTAGGGAGGGTAGAGTCACATGGGGTAACCTCCTCGTGGTCATGATTAGTGGTTCTCACTCTCAATGGGGCACGTGGTAAGTTGTGCGTGGATTGCGGAGAGTAGCATGAGCGTCCACATGCACAATGAGCCACGTGATAAGATGTGCGGATTGACTGTCTCAGAAGCAGAAGCAACTGAGACTTGTCCTCCACCACCTGGATTGAGGTGAGTAACTGCACCACCACAAGGACCTAGTAAGTAGTGGGAATTGGGCATTCCAAATTGGGAGAAAAGGGGATTAAAAAAATAAAAATAAAGAATGATTTGGTCACACTAAAATCATGCCAACAAGCATCTTGTGGCTATACTTTTGATACAGTGAGTATTTTAATGTTTTTGGATTGGCCCCATTCACTTCCATTGTGGTTTTTACAGGAAAGGCAGTTGGACTCCAATCAGCCTTGTAAGTCCATCGTTTAAAACACCACATTTCTTGATTTTAACACTAAATTAGAATAATATTTTAGTTCTCACCCTTGAGTTGCACCCCACATCCAGTATCAACACTGTTTGACTGCTGTCAGAACCACATCCAATGTGTTCAAGCAGTGATTCTGATATCAAACTGACTCGATACTCTGGTGGGTTGAAGGTGTCATAGTTGATGAAGTTTCCATATGGCGCAGCTTCTGGATCTTGATTCTCAACATGTTCCTCTGAATTCACATGGGAAACATGAGTCTCCATGTCTGTTCAACAGCAAAACAATTCCAGAAGGGTCATGTTACCATGGAAACATTAGTTCCTGATTTTAAATAAAGTCTTTCTAGTAAGTCAGTCAACTGTCGGCCATCTTTGGGACTCTCATCTTTGGGACGCTCTCGGGAGGATATTTCCAGTCATGACTGTGCAGCTCCTATCTACTTGAATGGAGAAAGACTAAAATCTTACCCAGTGGAGCCCAATCTCCAGACCTGAACCCCATTGAAAACCTCTGGAATGTGATCAAGAGGAAGATGGATGGCCACAAGCCATCAAACAAAGACGAGATGCTTGAATTTTTGCACCAGGAGAGGCATAAAGTCACCCAACAGCAATGTGAAAGACTGGTAGAGAGCATGCCAAGACGTATGAAAGCTGCGATTGAAAATCAGGGTTATTCCACCAAATATTGATTTCTGAACTCTTCCTAAGTTAAAACATTAGTATTGTGTGTTTATAAATAATTATGAACTTGTTTTCTTTGCATTATTCGAGGTCTGAAAACACGGCATCTTTTTTGTTATTTTGACAAGTTGTCATTTTCTGCAATTAAATGCTCTAAAGTCTAAATGACAATATTTTTATTTGGAATTTGACAGAAATGTTGTCAATACTTTATAGAATAAAAGACAAATGTTCATTTTACTCAAACACATACCTATAAATATTAAATCCAGAGAAACTGATAATTTTGCAGTGGTCTCTTATTTTTTTCCAGAGCTGTATCTGAGTGACCAATATAATAAAGCTTGTTTATGAAGTTCAGGGCAACGCACACTACATTTGTCCCTTCTGGTTTCCCATAGAGTTACGAAATGAAACTGCGCATGCGCACTAAACCCACCCGCTTCTGACATTGAAAACACAGCAGTATTTCCGGAGTTTTTAAATTGGAAATTAAACAGGTAAAAAGCCCACTTTTTTAATGAAAATGTAGTAATGCTAAACTATTTATAACTTTAGAATAATGGTGTTTATGTAGAATAAAGATGCATATAGGCTGTTTGCTGACCTTTTTAGTGGACAAATTCGAGTAGTGGTTCAGATTATAAAACAGAGATCCAAATTTCTTAAAAACTACAGCGAAATAAAACTAATATTTTTTTAGCAAGAAGTACTATATAGTATTATAATGTTTTTTTTTTTTTTTTTATATGTGTCATGCTAATAACATGATATGTAGATATGCACCATGGTAAAAACGTGGATTTTTCACATGTGCCATGGTAAAATATAAAAGATAACATGGTTTTGGACATGTACCATAGTAAAAAATGGTTTTGGACATCTACCATAGTAAAAAAAAATGGTTTTGGACATCTACCATAATAAAAAATGGTTTTGGACATCTACCATAGTAAAAAAAAAAATGGTTTATGGACATCTACCATAGTAAAAAATATGGTTTGTGGACATCTACCATAGTAAAAAATATGGTTTATGGACATCTACCATAGTAAAAAATATGGTTTATGGACATCTACCATAGTAAAAAAAATAGTTTTGGACATCTACCATAGTAAAAAATATGGTTTATGGACATCTACTATAGTAAAAAATATGGTTTATGGACATCTACCATAGTAAAAAAATATGGTTTATGGACATCTACCATAGTAAAAAAATATGGTTTATGGACATCTACCATAGTAAAAAAATATGGTTTATGGACATCTACTATAGTAAAAAATATGGTTTATGGACATCTACTATAGCAAAAAAAATGGTTTATGGACATCTACCATAGTAAAAAAATATGGTTTATGGATATCTACCATAGTAAAAAATATGGTTTATGGATATCTACCATAGTAAAAAATATGGTTTATGGACATCTACCATAGTAAAAAAATATGGTTTATGGATATCTACCATAGTAAAAAATATGGTTTATGGATATCTACCATAGTAAAAAATATGGTTTATGGACATCTACCATAGTAAAAAAATATGGTTTATGGACATCTACTATAGTAAAAAATATGGTTTATGGACATCTACTATAGTAAAAAATATGGTTTATGGACATCTACTATAGTAAAAAATATGGTTTATGGACATCTACTATAGTAAAAAATATGGTTTATGGACATCTACTATAGTAAAAAATATGGTTTATGGACATCTACCATAGTAAAAAAATATGGTTTATGGACATCTACCATAGTAAAAAAATATGGTTTATGGACATCTACTATAGTAAAAAATATGGTTTATGGACATCTACCATAGTAAAAAAATATGGTTTATGGACATCTACCATAGTAAAAAAATATGGTTTATGGACATCTACCATAGTAAAAAAATATGGTTTATGGACATCTACTATAGTAAAAAATATGGTTTATGGACATCTACTATAGTAAAAAAAATGGTTTATGGACATCTACCATAGTAAAAAAATATGGTTTATGGACATCTACCATAGTAAAAAAAATGGTTTATGGACATCTACCATAGTAAAAAAATATGGTTTATGGACATCTACCATAGTAAAAAATATGGTTTATGGACATCTATTATAGTAAAAAATATGGTTTATGGACATCTACCATAGTAAAAATATGGTTTTGGACATCTACCATAGTAAAAAATATGGTTTATGGACATCTACCATAGTAAAAAATATGGTTTATGGACATCTACCATAGTAAAAAAAAATGGTTTTGGACATCTACCATAGTAAAAAATATGGTTTATGGACATCTACCATAGTAAAAAAAATGGTTTTGGACATCTACCATAGTAACAAATATGGTTTATGGACATCTACCATAGTAAAAAATATGGTTTATGGACATCTACCATAGTAAAAAAAATGGTTTATGGACATCTACCATAGTAAAAAAAATGGTTTTGGACATCTACCATAGTAAAAAAAATGGTTTTGGACATCTACCATAGTAAAAAAAATGGTTTATGGACATCTACCATAGTAAAAAAATGGTTTTGGACATCTACCATAGTAAAAAATATGGTTTATGAACATCTACCATAGTAAAAAAAATGGTTTTGGACATCTATCATAGTAAAAAAAATGGTTTATTGACATCTACTATAGTAAAAAAAAATGGTTTATGGACATCTACCATAGTAAAAAAATTGTTTTGTACATCTACCATAGTAAAAAATATGGTTTATGGACATCTATCATAGTAAAAAAAATGGTTTATTGACATCTACTATAGTAAAAAAATGGTTTATGGACATCTACTATAGTAAAAAAATTGTTTTGTACATCTACCATAGTAAAAAAAATGGTTTATGGACATCTACCATAGTAAAAAAATTGTTTTGTACATCTACCATAGTAAAAAATATGGTTTATGAACATCTACCATAGTAAAAAATATGGTTTATGGACATCTATCATAGTAAAAAATATGGTTTGTGGACATCTACCATAGTAAAAAAAATGGTTTATGGACATCTACCATAGTAAAAAATATGGTTTATGAACATCTACCATAGTAAAAAAAATGGTTTATGGACATCTACCATAGTAAAAAAATGGTTTATGGACATCTACCATAGTAAAAATATGGTTTATGGACATCTACCATAGTAAAAAAAATGGTTTTGGACATCTACCATAGTAAAAAAAATGGTTTATGGACATCTACCATAGTAAAAAATATGGTTTATGGACATCTACCATAGTAAAAAATATGGTTTACGGACATCTACCATAGTAAAAAAAATGGTTTGGACATCTACCATAGTAAAAAAAATGGTTTATGGACATCTACCATAGTAAAAAATATGGTTTATGGACATCTACCATAGTAAAAATATGGTTTATGGACATCTACCATAGTAAAAAAATGGTTTATGGACATCTACCATAGTAAAAAAATGGTTTATGGACATCTACCATAGTAAAAATATGGTTTATGAACATCTACCATAGTAAAAAAATGGTTTATGGACATCTACCATAGTAAAAATATGGTTTATGAACATCTACCATAGTAAAAAAATGGTTTATGGACATCTACCATAGTAAAAATATGGTTTATGAACATCTACCATAGTAAAAAAAATGGTTTATGGACATCTACCATAGTAAAAAAATGGTTTATGGACATCTACCATAGTAAAAATATGGTTTATGGACATCTACCATAGTAAAAAATATGGTTTATGGACATCTACCATAGTAAAAAAAATGGTTTTGGACATCTACCATAGTAAAAAAAATGGTTTATGGACATCTACTATAGTAAAAAATATGGTTTATGGACATCTACCATAGTAAAAAATATGGTTTATGGACATCTCCCATAGTAAAAAAAATGGTTTTGGACATCTACCATTGTAAAAAAAATGGTTTATGGACATCTACCATAGTGAAAAAATGGTTTTGGACATGATGTACTATGATAATAATATATTTCTGAATATGTAGTGCCTATTCTTTGAAGTATGTCAGATGAGCACACAAACACAATTGTGTATGAATGTGCTAGTCATACTGCACCACGGTATAGAGATGAACCGACTGTGGATTTTGCCTATTTTGATAACCAAGGTGGTGGAAGAGGCTTAATTGGCCAATAGTTTTTACATTGACTTAGAATGATACAAAAAAAATAAAAAAATAAATTGCTTAGTCATTCCTCACTATGAAGGGCACTGACATTGAGGTTCCAAAATAAATAAAATCCCCAGATCAGTTTGTTTGCCAATAACCGATAAGTCCAAAAAGCATCTGTCTGCACCGATTTGATCGGTAAAACCAATACCTCTATCATGGTATGATACCATATCCATACCATGGTACAACCACTGTACTGTTGTGTCAGAGTTTATTTGTGAATCTAATATTACTTGCCAATCTACAACATTGAATCTTCAAAATACCAGTTATTATACTTCGTGTTTATACAGTGACACCATGGTAAATATTCAAAGGCATGAAATCTTGACATCCAACTGTAGGCCTTTATTCCACTATCTTTACTCATGAGATGTACTAAAGCAGATTCCTCATGATCTCCACAGAACCGTCATGTCCAGTGGGAAGCGCATCGCTGATGTGGGATACAGGCTGTTCTCGGGCTCCATGATGCTGTTAACGGTCTATGGCGGATACCTGTGTGTTATGCGGGCTCAACGGTACATGCAGAAGAGGAAACAACTCGAGCTGGCCGCACAGAATGAGAGCACAACATCAGAGTCAATTAAAGACTAACACACCCATGCCTTATTTCAAAAGTGATGGGCTGTAAATAATCAAGCGAACGTGTGGGACATTTTATGTGGCCGAGCAGATAATGCGAATGTGTGTCAACAGAAAACCCACATGTGTTCATGACCCACAGGGTGGGTCTGGGAGTTTATTTCCCTTATTGTGCAGTTCAGTGGGTGTAAATTAAGTCTTTACCAAGGAAACAGTGAAATGTGTAAACTATTAAATGTTCTGATTATGAGTGTTTGTGCATTTCTTATCAATTTGCATGCACTATTTGATTATTAATTTCCATGTCTTTTTTCTAGTTGTTCATCATTACTGGAAAAGGACTTTTAAAAATAATTTCCTATAGTGATTGCACATGTTATGTTCCATCCAAAACTGCAGTTCTTTTATAATTATAATGGAAAAGTATGGAATATTTCTACTTTTAAAAATTCAATTGTCACACCGTTGGACCATTTAAAATGAACTAGTGTAGAAAACAAGGTGATTAAAAACTGTGCCAATTTTAAAGAAATTGTGACCAGTTACAGAACCGACAATCTACACTTTCACTTATACATAAATGTTAACCTAAAATCTTGATGGTGAAGAAAAGACCATTGACAAGTTAAGCATAAACTACCCACAGAAGAGCAATTCCTAGCCAGATATTTTAGAGATGAGCATAGCTGGAAAAATTGATTATATTCACTATAAAGTTTTCCATGACTTAAGGTTTATTTCATTTTTATGACTTTATCAAACCATTAAAAATTCCCAGATATTTCATGGTTTTCCATAACTGCCAGAACCTTGAATTTATTATTGTCTTTTGCATTAATCTTCCCTGATTTTTAAAAACACTGCTTTCAAAAATAATCTCATTACAGGAAAAAGCCCCAGCTTTCATTTAATAATCTTATTTAGTTTCCAAAATGAAAAACAGAACAGGAACCAAATTAAAAACACAACAGTAACCAAAACAAAACAATGAAACAAATCTTATATAGAAACTCAAGTAGTACATCTGACCATTAAAATCGTAAGAGAACGTTCCTCTCCGACTTCAGTAAAACGCGAAGCACGGAGCAGAACGCCAAATCTCCTGAAACAAGGAAACGAGCAAATGCAAATATTACTAATTTAATCGTTTTCTCTTTCACAAGCTTCTTATAGTGGCCACATTGTCATCGTTACTGTCCATCACTGTAATAATCACCCAAATAAAGACCCAAACTCTCAAAAAGAGTGCCTGGAAATTCAAAGCAGTCTCAAAATATCCTGTAATGGGATCGTTTTGTTGTTTACTCATTTTGGTTTTGAACGGAAATTGAGGTACAGAAACGAGTCCCATTGTGATATTTCTGTGACAAAAGTTCATTGTGCAGAAGGCCACATGGAGTGTCACCAGTCATTGTGGTTTTGGTTCCAAGATTTGGAGCCAAAATGGCCATTGGAGCCGTTTTCTCCTCGGGGTGAAGTTCCCGTTTTGAGTCGCTCTTTGGTTAGTGTCTCGGTTTCCTCCTCTGAGCTGCTTTCTATGTCACTACGGTCATCTTTGGACACCTGAAAAGACACCAGAGTTATTAGCTAAAGTACACTTCAGTTTTTAAACAGCACAACAGTCTTGATTCTGGAAGTATTATTCCCATTCATTTCTACCATAGGGATTTCATAAAATCCTTCATCAATTAGTTCTAACCCATGAACCAAAGCAACCAGCTCCGAAGTGAATCACAACATTATACATTTTGATTTGAACCAAAAAAGTTTGTCATTCACAGTAGAGGGTGGTGCTGCACAGCTCTTCTGGTGCACTTTGTTGGCCGCCATTCTCTGATTGGTGGATCTTAGGTAGTGTAGTTCATCACTTGGACTTCACAAAGTAATTTCATAACAATAAAACTAAAATAACGTGGACTCATGGCTTTAACCGGGGCATATACCATTGATTAACAACTTTGGAGCTCAACGGTAGGTCTGTTTTTAAAGGTCTTTAAGTTTTCATTAATGAATAGTACTTTTACTTCTGAAACCAGACTGTTGCGCTCTATCATTTGGGTGTAATCTAATGTACGTGTATAAACGTTTAAACATATTGGCAGATTTGCATACTTGTATTGTTAACTATCCAATGGTCAGAGATCAATTAAAAGAATATTCTAGGTTCAATAAAAGTTAAACTATCAACAGCATTTATGGCATAATGTTAAAGTAAAAATCAGTTACAAGACACTTAAAATGGAACTAAATTGGTCAATGCAATAAATGTTTCATTTATTGGTGGACAACTGCAAATCTAAATGCGAATTAACTTAATGTTTTAAAAACCTTGTTGCACAGCTATATCCAATATTTCTGTAATTTAAGAAATTATAAAATCTTTGAATATTTAAATATTTTTGACCATGTAAAGCTGCAAAACCCTGTAACTTTCACTCGATAGGCACAGTTTTTATATAGAGAATAATTTGTCACATCGGTGACGAATAACAGGAAGCCCATCCAGCTTGACATGTAGTCCCACTGCAAAACCTTAGAACTCAAATTGATCATATTTTTCACTGTACAAGTAATATAACCACTTTAACAAAAACTTAACAATTCTATATATTAATGTAATTACCTATATGAACTAGATAAAACTTTGATGTTGGCTGGCCTGAAAGTTAAAAAAAGTAAGCTGAGCTTACT
Source organism: Myxocyprinus asiaticus (assembly GCF_019703515.2). Classification (NCBI taxonomy): domain Eukaryota; kingdom Metazoa; phylum Chordata; class Actinopteri; order Cypriniformes; family Catostomidae; genus Myxocyprinus; species Myxocyprinus asiaticus. The sequence continues at coordinate 24,023,789 of NC_059393.1, forward strand.
GTAACAGACCTTACAGTAAGAAAGAAAGGTGAGAGAGAGAGAAACTGAAGGCAGATTTAAGGTCTTGTGTGGGTTTGTTTGCATTTGAATTTTTGACAGATGGAGTTTGAATTCACAAGCATTCCGTTGGAACATTCATCATTTTTCATCATCCGCTGTACGAAAACTGTAGGTCCAATCAGTTAGAAAAGACACACTACACTTTTTCAGAACTGTCTGAAGGTCTGTGCAAAGTTTGCTGGATGTAGCTTGAAAGCTCCAGGAAGAGTTAGTGTTCTAAATTTTGGTCTCAGTTTCTGAAAAGACCTAAAATTAAGTTCATAGAAGAACAGTATGTTGGCTTTTACATCCAAAGTACACTGCCCTGTTTACTTCCATTGTAAGTACACTATATTGCCAAAAGTATTCGCTCATCTGCCTTTAGACGCATATGAACTTAAGTGACATCCCATTCTTAATCCATAGGGTTTAATATGACGTTGGCCCACCCTTTGCAGCTATAACAGCTTCAACTCTTCTGGGAAGGCTTTCCACAAGGTTTAGGAGTGTGTTTATGGGAATTTTTGACCATTCTTCCAGAAGCGCATTTGTGAGGTCAGACACTGATGTTGGACGAGAAGGCCTGGCTCACAGTCTTTGCTCTAATTCATCCCAAAGGTGCTCTATCGGGTTGAGGTCAGGACTCTGTGCAGGCCAGTCAAGTTCTTCCACACCAAACTCGCTCATCCATGTCTTTATGGACCTTGCTTTGTGCACTGGTGTGCAGTCATGTTGGAACAGGAAGGGGCCATCCCCAAACTGTTCCCACAAAGTTGGGAGCATGGAATTGTCCAAAATCTCTTGGTATGCTGAAGCATTCAGAGTTCCTTTCACTGGAACTAAGGGGCCAAGCCCAGCTCCTGAAAAACAACCCCACACCATAACCCCCCCTCCACCAAACTTCACAGTTGGCACAATGCAGTCAGACAAGTACTGTTCTCCTGGCAACCGCCAAACCTAGACTCGTCCATCAGATTGCCAGATGGAGAAGCGTGATTCGTCACTCCAGAGAACACGTCTCCACTGCTCTAGAGTCCAGTGGCGGCGTGCTTTACACCACTGCATCCGACGATTTGCATTGCACTTGGTGATGTATGGCTTGGATGCAGCTGCTTGGCCATGGAAACCCATTCCATGAAGCTCTCTACACACTGTTCTTGAGCTAATCTGAAGGCCACATGAACTTTGGAGGTCTGTAGCGATTGACTCTGCAGAAAGTTGGCGACCTCTGCGCACTATGCGCCTCAGCATCCGCTGACACTGCTCTGTCATTTTACGTGGCCTACCGCTTCGTGGCTGAGTTGCTGTCATTCCCAATCGCTTCCACTTTGTTATAAATCCACTGACAGTTGACTGTGGAATATTTAGTAGTGAGGAAATTTCACGACTGGACTTGTTGCACAGGTGGCATCCTATCACAGTACCACGCTGGAATTCACTGAGCTCCTGAGAGCGACCCATTCTTTCACAAATGTTTGTAGAAGCAATCTGCATGCCTAGGTGCTTCATTTTATACACCTGTGGCCATGGAAGTGATTGGAACACCTGAATTCAATTATTTGGATGGGTGAGCGAATACTTTTGGCAATATAGTATATGTTAGTGTAATCATAATTTTTTGCCTTTAAAAAGCCCTGAGGGACATGTAATGTTCTGTGGTAATCAACAACATTACACAAATGCTGTCAGTGGAGCTTGACATGTGTTGAACCTGTAAACACACAGTTTTGGCAATGTCAAAGGAAAAAAGTATCACGATAAACAGAAGACAGACTTACAGCTGAAGAGATACAGAGTGAAAGACTCTACTAAGATGATAGAAGTGAGTTTAGCAGAAAGAGTGAAAGATCTCTATTGGGAGAGAAGCTGAAAGACAGCGACAGGATTCCAGCCAGCAACAGAAGGAAAACATAAACCAGTTCTGCAGGACAGAAAGATAAGAAAGAGCGAGTGTAACTACTACAAGAAATTCAAGTGAATTTTGCTGTAATTCCCCCGTTCCTTCATGCAATCTTGTGCTAAAACAATTTGAAGTTTACAATAAGCAACTAAACAAAGGCGACAGCTCAAGGAATCTGCTGTGTTCAGACCTTTCCTCTCATGATGGCTTTGAAGGCTATGCGAGCGATGAGGTAGGACCAGATGATGTGCAACACCTGCAGCACCAGCAACAAGGAGTTAAAGAGCCACCAGGATGGGTACGGCCCGATGATGTCCCAACTCTCAAATAGTGTTGTGTTCAGAATCCTGTAATACACCAACACGTGTCAATTTCCCTTTACCATCGCTTAAAATTGTAGGAAAAATAAAAATAGACGAACTCTTCCATAAATTACTGACATCAATGCATTTTAGATACATTTCCAACAGGCAGTTTTGTTGTTTTAATAATGTCCTAATTATTCAGGGTCACGTCTGCATTGGGGAGGTCAGTTTTCAGGTCTATAGTTAAGTTCTGTCAGCAGTACGTCCCCCCCAAAGCATCATATATTGTAAGTTTCAGTGTACACTGAATACAGCCGCTCGTGTTTCAGCTCTCTGCAGGAGACCATCAGCAACAATCTAACGAGCCACTGATCCCAAACCTGTTAATTGACTGTTAAATGAATGTGCACAAACATACACAGATCTGATACTGACCAGAAGGGGAAGATGATCAGTCTTGTGCCGAAAAAGATGATTCCAAACACCACGAACAGGACGTCACATAGACGCTGGTATTTGGCATAATTTGCTAATTTCGCAGCCTATAGGAGATACAAATATGGTTTATTTGTAAAATAAAAAATACTAAAAGTAAATACTATTTATGTTGCATTAAATTAAAAAGAAAATTGCTAAATGTTGTCAACCCAGATTTATAAATACTAATCAGATTGTAAAAAATATTGCATTTTTGGGAAACAGTTAAAATCGACCCTCAGTTTAGTGCTTGTTTATTAATACTAATCATATAATACTAAATCATGAAGCATTGAAAATTTAATTTTGGATACAATTAGTGCATAAACCCTTAAAAGCTGGTTTAATAATACTAACTTAATTCCTCAATGGACAGCACAACTTAAGACTTCATCATTATTTCAAACCTCATGTAGCAGAACTGCAGGTGCTCTTACCTCCAACAGGAAGTCAGATGCGTCATGAACATACATGACTAGACTTCCCACACGTAACATGTTATTTACATATGAGAAACTAATCAGGCTGATTGTAGCCAGATGATGAACAAACATTATGAGGAAATCCTGCAGAAACACAAAAGAAATGCATTAAATACAGCCAGACTTCAGAGTACACAAACATTTTATGAACAAATGCAAAATGCAGTTTCAAATAAATGCATCAAACACATTCATAATTCAACAGAATTACAATACAAACATTTCACGGAAACATCACGTAAATTGAATAAAGTACATTACAATACAAATAAAAAAAAAAAAAAAAATATATATATATTTGAAAATTTAAAATTTTGATTTGAATGAGGCAAGTACAGCACTAAAATGCTAATGCTAAATGCTAAAAATTATGATTTTAGCTTTTTAACATTTTTAGTTTTAGGTCTCTGCAAAACAGTTTAAGTGCTTATTCTTTCGGCGTGACAAATTTCCTGTGTGGATAAAAACCAATAAAAGACGCTTAAAATATTACATTTGAATGAGAAAAGAACAGCACTAAAATGCTAATGCTAAATGCTAAAAATTACGATTTTAGCTTTTTAACATTTTTAGTTTTAGGTCTCTGCAAAACTGTTTTTTTAAGTGCTTATTCTTTTGGCGTGACAATTTTTCTGTGTGGATAAAAACCAATAAAAGACGTTTAAAATATTAGATTTGAATGAGAAAAGAACAGCACTAAAATGCTAATGCTAAATGCTAAAAATTATGATTTTAGCTTTTTAACATTTTTAGTTTTAGGACTCTGCAAAACTGTTTTTTTAAGTGCTTATTCTTTCAGTGTGACAAATTTCCTGTGTGGATAAAAACCAATAAAAGACGCTTAAAATATTAGATTTGAATGAGAAAAGAACAGCACTAAAATGTTAATGCTAAATGCTAAAAATTATGATTTTAGCTTTTTAACATTTTTAGTTTTAGGACTCTGCAAAACTGTTTTTTTAAGTGCTTATTCTTTCAGCATGACAAATTTCCTGTGTGGATAAAAACCAATAAAAGACGCTTAAAATATTAGATTTGAATAAGAAAAGAACAGCACTAAAATGCTAATGCTAAATGCTAAAAATTGCGACTTCAGATTTATAACAGTTTTGCATTTAGGTCCCAGTTAAACCGAAACTATTTATGATATTTAAAGAGATAAATGTCACATGACTAGAGTTCAAATGAACTAAATTCAGATTCATATACTTATCCATATAGATTTAAGGCCCAGTTAAACTGAAACTATTTATAATATTTTTTTTAAAGCTTTTTCTCTTAACATAGCACTTTTCCAGTTTGGACACAAACACTGTACACTGAAATTTGCATATCTGTTTCTGCCGTGTCACTTCCATTAAAGCATCTGCCTCCAAACAGACAGGAACAACATTTCTTTGTTACCATCATGCCCTGAGGACTCACAGTATCTTATTATACAAAACGCCGGTCATTCAACGAACACATTACCGCAGGCTGTACCATGGATAAAAAGATGCGCCCCACCCTGAAGATGATCACCAAAGTGAAAAAACTGCATTATTTGTCTACATGCAACTGAATTTAAAAAGAGAATGGTGATCTACCTGAAATCGAACAACAGACAAACACCCCTCAAAACAAAAGCCATGTGCATTTGACAGCTGTTGCATCCAGAGTGCACTCTGTACTCATCATCACTGTTAGTATTGCTCATACTTGGAGTCAGTGATTTGAACAAACCCCTAACACTGGCATGCAACTTGTTTCATTTCGAGTCATATCTGGAGAACAGAATATCATAGAGACTTAATGGAGCTTTTTTGGAACAACATATTTGGGTGAACTATGCCTTTAAAGTCTAACTTGACAAAATGTGAAATTATAAAACACCTCTGAAAATCTATGACAGAAAGGAAGTTTAGGAGAGAAGTGTGTTAGTGTGCGTTCAATGCAGCATAGATTATACAATAGGACTAATGACAACAGAACAGGAACACAAACACCGACACCTGTGAATACTCACCTTTCGTTTGATGTCTGTGAACTGTGAGAACATCAGCGACCAGTAGAAGGCAAGTTCTGTTACATAGTAATAATAAATGCCTGGAGTCAGCACCTACATCACACAAACACAGATATTAAAGACCAAAAACGACATGAACAATGACAATAAATTAAGTAATCCACAGTCAGCCAGCCATTATTGCAAAATAAACAGCAGAGGGCTCTTTTGTCACTCGGAAGGCAAGGCCGGCTCTAGGAAAAAGTAATGGACAATTAAAGTTTATTTCCATCTGCTGAAGGTGATATCATTTTACATGAAACATTACCTGATAGGGGTAGTTGTACCAGCATTGTCTCGTGTCCCACATCCAGGTAGACTATAACACACACACAATTAAATACTTGTTCAAATACATTCAATTCAATTAAGTCTGATCTTAAACAGTGCTCATTTATAATGGCAACATTTGATAAACCAGACATATATATGTAATATCTGGCTATGATTATGAACAGTAGCCACACTTAAAAATGTCCAAATGCCATTGCATTTATATCTATGTATAATTCAATAAACCGGCACTCATCATTGAGCCGTACAGCTTTAGCTCACCTGCCAGAGGAAATAGATCCCGTAGGTAAATATACACAGATAAAACATAAACCTCCACCTGCAGACAAATCACAGCAATCATTTGAGGAATCAAACTCAAGTACTCTGATACAACACGTGACAAATCATCAAACTACTCAACTGCTCTTAATAAGACGAACCGCAATATCGTAGAGAATATTAGCAAACGCCTCTATTATTACTAAATCAAGAATGAACGTAAACCCCAGATGGCTCTGCTTCCAAAATACGCAAGCATGCACAATGCCGACAGAACATGTAACAATTTCCCTTGTAAACGACAACAACCCGCTTCTCCAAAATCAAGTCCTGTATTTACACTTTTATGGCCCATTTAGAGTGCTCTCAGCCTGTGAAACTATAATGGTAACAGCGACTTCTACAATTGGTGGATAGAGGAAATTTAGCAATTCAAAACTATTTATTTGTTTAAATCAATGGCTTGTGGCTTTTACAAAAGCATTTACCATTGTTTAACAGCCTCGTTGCTCATGAAAGGTCTGTCTTTTCGCTATGGAGGTTTTAAATGGCATTTTTAGCTCTGGAGCTCTACTGTTGCACTCTATCTACTCTACAGTTGCATTTACAGTACACTACGTGATTTTGTCTTGTTTGCCAGTAAAATATCTAAACATTCTTAAAACAAGATGCATTTACTTGAGAAGCTAAATTAAATTAGATATTAGGTCTTGTTTTTAGAGAAATCTATTAAAATTTGTAACGTTTATGCTTATAACAAGAAAAAACGATTTGCCAGTGGGGTTCGAAAATAAAACTTGATTCAAAGGGAAAACAAGTTTATTTTTCTTACCCCATTGGCAAATCCTTTTTTCTTCATACAAGCATAAGCCGCACCAAATTTTGTTCGATTTCGGCAAAAACAAGACGTAATATCTAATGCCATTTTGCGTCTGAAGTAATTTCTTTCTTTTTTTCAGAATGTTTACATATTTTTACCAGTAAATAAGACTAAAATACAATATATATATATTTTTTTGCTGTGTATAAAAAGAAGAGAATAACTCTTACATGCTCTCGCAAAACTTTGTTCTTGTGCTGGGTTTGTCCTGGTTCCGCCGGTGTCGAAACCATCTCTGGACCTTCCGAACATCCCAGTCCAGCTGTTTAGACAAACCTTCTAGATGACGTGTGTCCGGGGACTAAAACAAAGAGCGATAAAGAGATAATTATATTTAGAGGTAAACGATATACCAGTTTTACAGATTAATCAGTGCCAATTGTTGCTTTTTGGAACTATTGGTTATTGGCCAACATCTAGCTATAGTTACCAATTGATTTTCTATTTATTCCTCTGTGTTTCCCCTCTAGAGGATTCTACATATACAGTATATACTGTACATAATTTTCTGGAGCAGTAAGTAAGTGGATGTGCTCTCTTTTTCTCTGATTTGAGACCATTTTTAAGACTCATCACCTAACAAACATTACTCAGATGAATTTATTTTTATTAACATTGTACAACAAAATTTTGAAAACAATCAGCCGATTAATTGGTTATCCGCAGTTTCCACCACCTTAGTTGTATGTATCAGCAAAATCCACTATCTGTGAACCTCTAATTGTGGTCACTATGAATGGACGTTGTATGGAAGACAGTTGCACGAAAGAGCTTTAAAATGTCTCCCGTGTGTTCAACGGACAAAATAACCGTAATACAGGTGAATCAATCCAAAATCAGGCCACATATCAGCAGATTTCTCCTGTGGCTAAATTAAGTTCTCAGATAAGATCTACACCCATAACAAAAAAATGTTTCAGTTTCAAAGCTGATAAAGGAAGTTTTACAGCAGTTGGCCTTTGAAGTCATTGGTTATCATAAAGACAAATGGTACATAGAGTCTCTATTCATCTATCTGGCAATGCTGAACCAGGTCAGAAGAACAAACTACATTTAAACAGTTTCTCGGCTAAAGGTGATGATATTGCTCTGATGGCCTCATAAAAACTGAGTTTAGTGAAGGGGAGTAACAGGGCTTTAGCTTCATTAAAGCATTAAATTACCAAGAGTACTTTGGAAAAAGTGGCTGAGAGATGTTTCGAAAAACATTAAGAACTAAATTACAGCTGAGCTCAGAGAGTTGAATGGACATACCACACCGCACCGAAAAAAAAAAAAGATAGTTAAAACTGACTAAATTCTGAAACGGTGCAGCTGACAGTCAGGGGTTTGTTTAAATCCCTAAGCCTAAATATGACTAATAATACAGTGGTTTTACTACAGTTATGGGGGTTTTAGGTGCTTTGCTTCCCATTGTGCCAAACAAAATCCCTTAAATGAGGTAAAAATCACTGTAACGTACCACCTCAAGTGGCTTATTGCTTTATTTTCAATTACAACATATTACACTGCTAAAAATCATTTTCTTACTGAGATTTTTTTATCTTGTTTTCCAGTAGAATTATCTCAGCATTCTTAAAACAAGATAAATTTACTTGAGAAGCAGAATGGCATTAGATAATTGGTCTTGTTTTCAGAGAAATCTGACTAAATTTAGTAAAGTTTATGCTTATAACAAGAAAAAACGATTTGCCATTGGGGTAAGAAAAAAACTTGATTAAAAGGGAAAACAACTTTATTTTAAGTTCCCCATTGGCAAATAGTTTTTTCTTCTTGTGAGCATAAGCCGCACCAAATTTTGTTAGATTTCTTTGAAAACAAGACAAAATATCTTAAGCCATTCTGCTTCTCAAGTACATTTTTCCTGTTTTAAGAATGTTTAGATATTCTTACTAGAAAACATGACAAAAATATTTTTTTTTTTGCAGTGTAGAAGAATTTAAGGACAAATGATGCTCTCTCTGGCTGAAACCGCTGAAGTTTTGTGTACCTTTGTGATGGATGTAAACACTTTCTCCAGTACGGCGTTAGGTTGAGCTCTGCGGCTCACCTCCGTCTGGATCTGAAGAATAGAGGCGCATGGACCCGCGATAAACCTGCAGGAGAGAAAGAGATGAATCAGCTGTGACAGAGAGAGACATTTACACCATTTCAGAGTGACACAAAAGTGCCCGAAGTTTATAAGAAAATGCTCCTTATTTTTCATTTGATAGTTTCTTAAAATATAACTCATTACAAATGACTAAATCAGAATACTGATTTGAATTGATTTCATAATTTCTTTTTACATCATAATGTTATAATATGTTGCCAATCCTGGTCATAAGAGTTTTATTTTTCAATTCCAAACCATTTCAAAACAAAACCCCAACATACTGTCGCATATTCAAACACGACTATCACAGAGTGCGAATTACAAGATCTCAAACGCCACTGTATTATGCTCATATCCCGACCTCAGAGCTCAACCATCCACTCTGAATTCTCTGCCAGCTTGAATACTGATTTACATCCTAAATGCCATTTAGTTAATTCAGCTAGCACTGGTTTACGATTTTCAGATGGCCTTTATCAACAGCTTTTTAAAGTTGCAGGACAACACATTAATTTAACTCCTAAAACAGAACAAAATGCTAAACAAATGGAGTCTGTGAGTGCCTGCAGCTTCAGACAAATTTTAAATAGTGATTTAGATCAAGGAATAGACACAAACTGCCAGTCAAAAATGGAAATCTATTTGCATGGCCAAATCCAGAAGATCTTATTTTGTCATGCGAAGCGCTGTATAGAAATCAAATAAGACTCAAATGCGCAGAGTCCAGACAGTCCTTGATGTGTGATCTGTTCTCAGTTCTAAAGAAAAAGGAGATTGAAGAGTTTTGAATTTTTTTTTTTTAAAACTGAAATAAAGTACATACTGTAGGGTCTTAAGCGATGCTTTGTGATTTCAAAGCTATGACAGGCACTCAGCCAAAAACATTTCCTTTAATAAATGCTTGTTTTATGAATCAGACAGCAGTTGGTTTTCTAAGAAACATATCTAAATAAGCTAAAAAAAAAACCAACAAAGATCATACGTCAACATTAAACATCATACGCAACCCAGTAAACTTCTGTAATGTGATGCGTTTCCAAGTTAAATAGAAAATTCAAGGCAAGTAAACATAGAGTGGGACTTGATTTGATCAATTGTGAATGGACTGAATCGTGAAAAATGGGTGTTCCATAAGAAGAATGGAAGCATTGGTTGTTACATTGTGATGAAAGATTACACAGGCAAAGTTGTTTTCATCGGTATAACATACAAAGATGAATCATGCGCAATAAAAGCAGAAATGTGTATAAAAATCATCGAAAATCAGGGGGGCCTGGGTAGCTCAGCGAGTATTGACGCTGACTACCACCCCTGGAGTCGTGAGTTCGAATCCAGGGTGTGCTGAGTGACTCCAGTCAGGTCTCCTAAGCAACCAAATTGGCCCGGTTGCTAGGGAGGGTAGAGTCACATGGGGTAACCTCCTCGTGGTCGCGATTAGTGGCTCTCGCTCTCAATGGGGCGCATGGTAAGTTGTGCGTAGATCGTGGAGAGTAGCATGAGCCTCCACATGCTGTGAGTCTCCGCAGTGTCATGCACAATGAGTCACGTGATAAGATGCGCAGATTGACGGTCTCCTCATGGCTATAATGAGGTTCTCGCTCTTGGTGGGGCACGTGGTGCGTTGTGCCGCGGATTGACGTCTCAGACGCGGAGGCAACTTAAGAGCACATTGGAAATTGGATATTCCAAATTGGGGAGAAAATCGAAACAAATAAATCAATCAATAAATCGTAGAAAATCGTCAATTTTTTTTTCATGTTGACTTGAATGAATCTTTTCATAACAGAAACGATTTGACCGATTGCGGTCAAAGTTCTTCATATAAAATAGAATCACTCAGCGTCTCTCAGACTATAAAACCAGGCCAGTGAGCAGCTTAATAAATGCAACGCTCCATAATGACCCTAAACACTCAATGGCCGTTGTAGCAATGTGATGACAATGGTCGTTTTGAGCAATTCATTAATCCAGAATCGGCACGAGCTGGTGAACTATGTCTTCAGGCCTGTTAAACCGTGCTGGTAACCCATAAAGACGACATACAAGGCTGTGGAATTTGACACTCGCTACGAAAAGTTAACTTTACCAATGCATTTTTATTAAAACAGACAAACTTAGCATCTAATGGTGCTTAATGTAGCATGAGGCTAGTGTTGAAACCTCTGCAGTGTTTTAGCACTGGTGTTATTGGCTTGCACAAGGCTAAGACACAAACTAAGTTGTGTATACAGTGACATCCATTGTTTGACACAAAGACATTCACAATATTCTCTTATAACGGCAGGGTTAAAGTGACAGTTGGGCTTCAGCTAAATATTACCTTGCGCATTAGCGCCAAAGCATTTTAGGAATGATAAAATCATAAAAAATGAATTATTCTAACACTAAAAGCTAACTTTTACCTCAAAGTAGTTCCTATTAAACACATCTGTAACACACACCAAAAAAATTTTTTCAAGTAAAAATATTTATTTGCATGATTTACATAAGTTAGGCCTGATTATTTGATCTAACTACGATTATTTTGCACTTTAAATTACAACCACAATTTACCGTCCAAGTAAGGAAATTTTAAGCAATATAGAAATGGCATGAACGCCGAAGAGGAAAGAGTTACCGTTTCTGAAGCGCTCTGTTGCGTGCCATCGGCGGTGGTTCGTGCCAAACTCCCGACAAAATATTAATGCGGATTTTGATTGTGAACAAAACATTTTCAAATTCACACAGAATCTCGAAGGTCTTCAAACAAGCTAAATAAAAGCCTGTGGGTTTAATCAGAGAGCCTTAAAATAACGTATTACATAATATAATGTAACAATCAGGTTTCCTGGGTTCCAAAAATAACAATGTTAAAGTAAAATGGACCGAGACTAAAATTGACCAAAAAGAGAGACTTATTAGTCATTCTACCCCTGTGCAATATTTTCCACGTTTTTAAAGCCTTAAAGGAAATCATATATCCCCATTTCATTATATGATTCCAAGTTAAATATGAATAAAACCTTAAGTATGACAATTAAAAACAATCGCAATTATTTGTATAACAATTATTCATCAGCCAAATGTCATCATTGTGACAGCCCTAATGCAAGTTTAATTTTCATTCCTTATTGGCAAATTGCTTTATCTTGTTTTAAGCATAAACCAACCTCCCTAAATTTTATTAGCTAAATACTAAAAACAAGAATAAACTACTTGGCCATTTATTTTTCAAGAACCAATATATATTCTCAGAATATATTCAAGTCTTAATATCTTATGTCATTCTGCTTCTCAAGTAAATTCATCTTGATTAAAGGATGTTTAGATATTTTTACTGGAAAACAAATGTATTTCTTGCAATGTTCTACAAAAGGTGTTTGGGAATGCCAGGAAGATAATCTCTTTGGTTGGTAGCAACTAGTGTTTGTTAAAGGCATCTTAGCTGGACTTGGCCTCTTGTGTCACATGAGCATCTGTGTTTTGTTCCAGGCCAATGAACTACATCGGTGGGATGTCTGAAGACATAAACTATTGACACCATGAGAACATCCAGAGTCCACGTGGAGCGAGAGCTTTTCTTAAGACAAGGCGCCCTTGTCACTGCGATCGTGTGATCTTTTGGTGGGTTTAAAGACGGACCTGTGTATACAACTGCCAGCTTTAAGTTCAGCATAATATAATGGAAAACATTTACATTTAAGACCTTCAGAACACTAATTAACTTTTTGTATTCAACAGAAGAAAGTCATACAGGTTTGGAATAACATAAGGGAGTAAATGACAGTTAATTAAAATGTTAGGGTGAACTACTGCAAAACAGGATGAAGTGTTGTATTGGAACTACTGCCCAGGGTCAAAAGCAGAACGCTTGATTCATCAGGATTACATCACTGCCGTCACATGCGCCATTTCTGGCACAGATTTGGCTGATTTTGTCATACCAAAGATTCAGAATTGGACACATTTTGGCTGCTATCTTCACTGGACACCCAGGCTCATTTTTTTGCACTCTGTACAACCCCCCTCATGTCAGGACAGCCCTGCTAACAACGTTTGGCATTTTCTTGCTAATTCGATTTAAGTCACTGATAAGTGTAGCATGATCTAGTCATGTCATGAGTGGTGGAAACTTGTTTCAGTGGGAGGAAACACCCTGCGTATCACTGTCTTTACTGGACTTAACGCTGAAAATGACAACAGCTCCAGGAAAACATGAGCCAAATTTATGACAACATGACAAGATAACCAGTCGATGGCTCAAGATTAGCTTCAAGCCTATGACCAACACTCCTGCACAATCACATCCATTCCAAGCAAGAACAGTTCAAACAGTTAAGATTCTTTACAAAATGATACATCGCATGATGAAATCTGAAATATGATTCAGTTCAATAAAGATTTGAATAAATGAAGTGATGCATCATGAATACAGAAATTTGGCCATGATTTAATTAGATTAAGACTTTTCACTAGGGGGGCCTGGGTAGCTCAGTGAGTATTGACGCTGACTATCACCCCTGGAGTCGCGAGTTTGAATCCAGGGCGTGCTGAGTGACTCCAGCCAGGTCTCCTAAGCAACCAAATTGGCCCGGTTGCTAGGGAGGGTAGAGTCACATGGGGTAACCTCCTCGTGGTCGCGATTAGTGGCTCTCGCTCTCAATGGGGCGCGTGGTAAGTTGTGCGTAGATCGTGGAGAGTAGCATGAGCCTCCACATGCTGTGAGTCTCCGCAGTGTCATGCACAATGAGTCACGTGATAAGATGCGCAGATTGACGGTCTCAGAAGCGGAGGCAACTGAGACTTGTCCTCCACCACCCGGATTGAGGCGAGTAACCACGCCACCACGAGGACCTACTAAGCAGTGGGAATTGGGCATTCCAAATTGGGAGAAAAAGGGGATACAAAAATACAAAAATATATTTTTTACTAAATGACGTGATGCATCTAGAAATCTGAAATTTGGCCATGATTTAATTTCATGCGATTATGATTTTTTACTGGATACGATACATCTTGAAATCTGAATTTTTTTTTTTGAGATTTTGACTTTTTACAAAATGCTGCAATGCAGCATGAAATCAGAAACGTGGTCATGATTTGATTCAATTTGATTAAATCTTTTAACCAAGTTATGCAAAACACCATGAAATCATCAGAAATCAGAAATTTGGTCATCTCCTTTATGTTTTCTTATAAAATGTTGCAATGCATATTGAAATCTGAAATTGTGTCACAATTCAGTATTATAACAATTTTACAAAATGATGCAATGCATATTGACATCAGAAATGTGGTGATGATTCGATATGATACGTTTACGTTTTCTGATAAAATGCCACAATGATTCATGAAATCTGAAATCTGGTCACCATTCAATTGGATGTGATTACGATTTTTTACCAAATGATGCGATGCATCTTGAAATCCGACATATGATTCAATTAAACATCCTAAATGATGCGATGATTCAAAAAAATCTGGTCATGATTCAATTTCGGTACATTTCAGTTTTTTTTTAATAAAATGCCACAATGCATAATGAGATCTGAAACTGTGTCACAATTCGATTTCAAACTTTTTTCCCCTAAATGATGCAATGCATGATGAATTCAGAAATATGTTCATAATTCGATTTGCTATATTTTCTATATAAATGCAGCGATGGCCATGACCTCCGAAATTTGGTAACGATTTGAAACAATCACAATTCTGTAATTAATTACGCTATACATCAATACAAATTAAATGAACCAAATTTTACATTCACAGCACATTTATTTTTAAGAAGTGCCCTACATCAACAACACAAGGAAAAGATCAAGAATTGTATATTGGATGAGAAATAAACGCATAACACATTACATTTTATTTTCGCAATGTATTAATTCATTTTTACACCCCTAGCTAAACCCACAGCAACAAAGACTTCACAGTGTCTCCTCGACTCGAGAGCTTTACTGCATTAACTATTCAGTGACAGACTGAATTCTAGAGGGAAGGATCCTGGAAACCCATGATGACACATTTCCAGGACGAAACCTCTTGAGTAACTGTCTCTAAATACCAAAATCACTCCAGCAGCATCATTATGATCTAATGTTATTGGCACGAAGTTTAACACATTCCTTTGAGGGAATGAGCCCAAACAAGAGCTGTGTGAATAGGCACAAGTGTGTGCGTTGCACAAGAGTGAGTAATACTTGTGGTGCGAATGAAAGTTGAGTCATCAGCGAATTAACAGAAACAAAGCAGTTGTGTGCATAATTGTACAAAGAGTACAGAGATACACCTCAATAAAATGTCTCAGATTGTTTGTGCATGAATGTATAAGCCTCCAATTTAGACATTGAAAAAGACCACATTTTGTAAAAAATATGGGGCTTTTTTTTTAAGGTTAAACCTGGAAATAAATAAAATGACAAATTTTGACAAATCTGAAGCAAACAGAAGTATTGTCCTTAAGAAAATGTCTGAATTTCATGATAACTTTTCACTCAAACTAGTATGCTGATATTACAAACTGTAAACAAAATTAAAGTATTCAATTATAAATATGCAAAATACAATTTTCAATAGTGGTCTTAGACTTTTGGACACATACAGTATGTGTGTGTGTGTGTGTGTGTAACTCCACAATGCCGAAGGACACCAACACTATCTGTGGTCCGCAGTCACTGATGAATAAATTAAGAGCGAGAGCTCGAGACCGAGAAACTGCTGATGTCATCCCATCCCATTGTTCATGGGCCGTCCCCCTGAAACCGGACCAACCCCCTGTAGACCAACTAGCCTAATTGGCCTCCTCAGAGGTTTGGCCAGATCTGCGACATCAGAACATACTGAAACATGACAGTGGAGTGCCTGACAACGCTCGTCAACCAAGAAACCAAGTAGGCCAACTGGAAAGAAAAGAGACCCAATTGACTTGAGAGTCATTATCAGCAACGTAAACATCACGTTGACACTAAACTCTGTAACCTGCTCGACAAAGCAACCCATAACTGGAAATGTCAGCGAGTTCTTCCAGAAGAATGAGGTCTGGCTTCATTCTCAAGACTTGCTCATCCACAAGATGAACATTTCATACTGTGACAGGTGGTACCGCAACTAAATCAATAGCACAGTTAGCTAGGCTGAGGGTAAATGAGGGTAGAGGGTATATCCCATAACTAAACAAAAAACACTCATCTTCATTTTAGTGAACCATTTAGTGATCCAGCTTATGGCCTTTACAAAAAAAAGTATTGTGGAAGTACAGTGGTACACTGATGGAATGGGTTGGTAATATCATGTTACTTGATGGAACTTGGGAGTTTTCATTTTCCAATGTTCTTACACCATTGAATTTACATAGTATTCCATAGTACTGGCAAAGACATTGCAACCAATGTGCAAGTAAAAAACAAAACAGAAAACAACTGAAATATAAATGGTACTTTTTTGTTAGTGACAGAAAGTAAATGCAAAAAACTAGCTTCTATTACAAGTTTACAAGAAGAAACTAATCACATCTAGCAGTTTTCTGGACTGGTTTTGCTTGACATTTGAAGTGCTCTTCTGCATGCCGTGGACACATGAAACAAGTCGAATTTCCATTTTAAACCACTTCAACAGAACTGGTGTAACCAGAAACAAAGCCACTAAATATGTTTAGCTCAACCGGATCGGTAAGAAAGTCGCAACGATACTTCTAACAGGTTCCTCGAGACGTTCATTTTAATCATTCTGCACATCAACAAACCCTCAGGAATCGACGTTAACATACAAGTTACATGGTATTATCTTGTTTTTTTTGGATATCTTTGATGGTAGTGCCAAAGTATTCTTATAAAGGAGTGTTCCGGGTTCAATACAAGTTAAGCTTAATCGACAGCATTTGTGGCATACTCTTGATTACCACTTGACGACTTCCTCCTTTTCTTTAAAAAAAAAGAAGCAAAAATGTAGGTGACTTTCAATGGAAGTAATGGGGGCCAATTTTTGGAGGGTTTTAAGGAAAACATGAAGCTTATAATTTTATTAAAAGCGCTTACATTATATTTTCTGTTCAAACTTGTGTATTATTTGAGCTGTAAAGTTGTTTAAATCATTTTTATGGTTGTTTTAGGGTTTACAGTGTTATCGTCATGGCAACAAAGCTGTAAAATTGGATTTAACTTGACACAAGGTAGGTTAGTAAGTGATTTCATCACACTAATTTAATCACTGTTAACACACACGTTGTTTTCGACTTGCGGCTATACTTTTGAAACAGTGAGATTTTAATGTTTACGGATTGGCCCCATTCATTTCCAATGTAAGTGCCTCACTTTAACCCAGTTTTGCTTTTTTAAAGAAAAGTTTTGTTTTATGGAAATCAACATTATGCCTTCAACAAATGCTGACGATTGAGCTTAACTTGTACGGAACCGTGAATATTCCTTTACATACTCTGGCGTACGAAGTAAATGGGTCGTTGACATGACAGTTCAAGCATGTTTTATGCAGTATCCTAAGTGATCATTTGGCATGGTATATATTAAAGTCCCATGGTACTACTATCTGATACTTTTTGTATGGGTAAAAAAAGGCTAGTTTTACCCATGCACATTGGGTTTTAAATATCCAACGAGAACTATCGTAAATCTCACCCACCGAACGTTCAGCTGAGACAGTTCTGGAATGTTTCTGCAGTCTATTCTTAGTCCTAAATCTAAAATATTAGTTCAAGACGTTCAATGCGCTTCCTGCACCAATCCAATAGCAGATAGAGAGAAGCTGTGATTCTTAAGTAACTAAATCATGTCATGACAGCCAGCCTGTGGTTTGGGGTAACTTGCATAATAATTTGCCTTAATGGTCATCTTGTGTGAAAATCAGTAGCTTGTTAATTAAAGGGATAGTTCAGCTAAAAGTAGAAGTCCTGCCATTATTTACTCACCCTCATGATGAAACCTGTATGACTTTCTTCTGTGGAACACAAAAGAAGATAAGCACCATAAACGTAGTACATACGATGTACGCAATGATAACAGAAAATAACATTTCATTAAAAAAAAAACGAACTTTCACGATTGGCCGCAGTCGGACGGAGCAACAACAAAGAGAGAAACTAGTGCCTAGGCCTGTTACGATAATTGGTACGAATATATGGACGTGCCCTCGATCACTTTTGCTGGCCTCGATATTGCCCGTTGTGTTTACATGCATACTTGTTTACATAAGAATGAATGTCACCGACATTTTAGCCAGTCGCGCTGCTTCTGTCCTCTCGTCGGCTCAGGCAGCTCCTCCACACACAGAGCGGACAGCGTCAGGTGAAGATTACGTGTTACTCGAGGCTAATAGGTGTTTTTCCCAACAACTGCATAATTACAGCCAGAAAGTTTGGAAGAATAAGTCCAAATGGACTTCAAAGCCGCATTCCACAGCTCCGGTGTGGGAACATTTCGACTTTAAGCCGATTGAGAGAGGAGAGCCCATTAACGTGAATGAGCCTGTATGTCGAATTTGTTTAAAAACAGTGGCAACGAAAAGTGACAATACAACTAGCCTAAAAGTTCATCTAAAACAAAACCATCCCATCCAGTTTTCCGAGCTGGGAACAAAAACCACAGTTGGAGATGGAGAGGGGCCTTCCCGACTTGACATTCCGATTCCAATGTCTGAATATTCTTAAGAATTAAAAGTTCATTGCTCTTTGAAAGGGTGTACTTGCATTATTATGCTATTATATTTAGAGATCGACTGATAGTAGATTTTGCCGATACCGATAACTAAGGTGGTGGGAAAGGCCGATAACCGATTAACTGGCCGATAGTTTTTAAAATTGATTTATAGAATGAAAAAAATCGTATTATTTTCTTACTATGGAGGGCACAGAATAACAGTCCACAATGAATAAAATCCCATATGCGGTTTATTGTTCAACAAAAATCCCAATAATAACCAGAAAAATGAAGATTTGGTACACAGCGCTGGACTTTAAAGTATAATTAAGTATATTGAAAATACGAAATGGTGTAAAAACTATCAGGAATTATCGGCACAGATTTTTGCCGATATCTGATAGTTCCAAAAAGCAACTATCGGCACCGATTAATCGGTAAAACCGATATATATCGGTCTACATCTAATTATATTAGCATTATATCAGTGGCATAAAATGGTCTTAAAATGACAATAATATAATTTATCGCAATTATTTCTGGGACAATATATCGTCCAACAAAAGTACTTATCGTGACAGGCCTACTCATGCCCACCCTAAAAGTAAAAAAAAAGCCCCTAGTACCGCCCCTGTTTCACGAGGTGACAGGCAAATGTCATTGCGATTCAAGTTTGGCTGAATTGAAAGCATTGAGAAATTACACTGTTTACACAGCAAATGATTTTTAGAAAATGTTGCATTCATTAATGACACTAAAAGTCAAGTATTGTGCCTCAAATGCCTTATGACATATCTATTCTACTGTACATCTACCTGTACTTCTCTTACTCAAGGAAGTTTGTCTGAAAAGCATGCTCTCCATAAAGTGGGAGAGAATTTGTAAAAGGTAGGCCAAATGCAATAAGACAAATAAACATACTTTTAAGTACTTATAGTTTTAAGTAGTACATGCAATCCTCTTTACTAAATCTAGGCCCTGCTGGTCAGCTGACAGATTCATTAGGCTGAGTTCATTGCTAGCAGGCTTGAAATTTCTCTCTGATGTTCAACCAGCCCAAATGGGCTTAGCAAACGTCTGGAACCAACTTCTTTAAAAAGTTTGGACCAGAACTGTTTACATGAA
This sequence comes from Myxocyprinus asiaticus, assembly GCF_019703515.2. Lineage (NCBI taxonomy): Eukaryota > Metazoa > Chordata > Actinopteri > Cypriniformes > Catostomidae > Myxocyprinus > Myxocyprinus asiaticus. Next base: position 24,043,320 of record NC_059393.1, read on the forward strand.
TGCATGCATCCACATTTACAGAATTAAAACGACATGCGATGTGAGTTTAAAAGATTGCAATCTACATCTCAAATGACGTGTTGGTGATCAAATAGACGCTAAACCCAAATACAGTTGGCCATCCAACCCGAATCATCATACCTCTCGAAAAAGATCCGCACTGCGAATAACCCCAGAGCCAGCGGCAGCGCGGAGAACAAGTGGCCGGCTTTCGGGTACTCCACCCCGGGCGCTGGGTCAGCCAGATCCGCCCAAGTGACATTGTGCGGAAGCCAGAAGCGCTCGTTCCAGAACCAGGCTGAGAGCGCAGCCATGTTAGAGTAAAAACTAAAGATTCAGAGAGAGAAGAGGACTTAAAGAAGAACGATTCACCGCCCCTTCCTCCCTCTCTGTCTCTCTTTCCCTCCGACTGTGTGGTTCAGAGTATTAAAGGTGTTTCCACGCGTGATGGAACTGCTGCACGAGGAAGTGCAGCCCGATCTTCCGTGAGATGCGCGCACGATTACAAATATTACGACACAAAGTGCATGTTAGTACTCTAAATGTAGTATAAAATATACTATTGATCTAGCATAAACATTTCAGATCTAGTCGTTCATGTGTAGTGGCTCAAGCGTCTGAGAGTGGTGACCAGTGATGTCCGAATCGACCTTTTGAATCGATTCTTTTGACCGATTCGCGAAGCGTTTGTGAATCGCTCGACTGTAAGAACTTTGTTAGGTAGTAAAAATGAAATGGAATCACAAACAAAGCAACATTTCAAATAAACTATTCTAATAGAAAACACAGCGATAGACAGACAGCAGTTTTTAATTAAACATGTATTTCACTCGTGATATCTGGTGAGTCAATACTGAACCGATTCATTGAAACCAACCGTCCAAAAGAACCGATTCGCTAAAATCAGACTTCTCAATGCTAGGGGTGGCAACTCGGCACCACCTGTTATATATTGCCCTCCTTTGGCCAAACTACGAACAACGATATAAACCAAGCCCCTGAAACAAACTTATAAACAATGTCGACCTGGTCAAAACAGGTTCAGTTTGTTTCCTTCATGTTCAGATGAGTACAAATGACTTGAACAGTGAAGCCATGTCTTTATGTCTTAATATCGGCATTCATTTTTTTTCTCTAAACAAATCAACAAAAATCTGTAACTTTATCACAAGAATGTCTGTTGGTCTGTCTCGTCCTATATCCAACTTCCTCCATAAATAATAATAAAAAAAATTCATATTGAAACTATGAAGTGAACTCTATAAATTAAACTCTCATTTTGAATCACTTGTTTTGTTGTGTTTGTAAAGATACAGCATATGCAATATGATTTTAGTGTTCACAGTAGATATTAATATTATTAATCAAATAATAAGAGATATCAAAATATAACAATGTGTGGTCAATCATTTACATAAGAATGTAAAAAATGATCAAAAAATGTGCAATCTGAGTCACTGAGTTGGAAAAAACACATATGACGTAATAAGTGAGTACGATCAGGGCATTTTTATGCCACTAGGGGAACATTCACATTTATATGGGGCCTTTCAGTCATGTGTTGATGGAGGCCAAGATCAACAAAGTGTCTTTTCTCCACTTTTGGCACCTTTATCCAGTGGTGTAGCCAAGGGTGGGCCGGGGTGGGCCGGGGTGGGCCTGCCCCCCCAAATTAGAACCAGGCCCACTTACCTCTATAAATATAGAGGTTATTCTTTGACTTCATTTATATATTTATATATAAACTAGCTGCATAAGTTGTATAAATGCATAAATTCTGATTTCTGACAGTGTGAAAGAACTTTTGAATGTGCTGCTTCTCTGCTGTTAATGAAAATTTGGTAAAAAGAAAAATTTGGGTGAAAACTCAGCCCACCCATTTTTATTGGAGCCCAGCCAAAAGTCATTTCCTGGCTACACCCTTCCCTTAATCAATTTGAAAGTATAAGTACAGCCCCTAACTATGCATTTTTCATGATTTAACGCATTCATCTGTTTAAATGGTGATAATGAACAAAATAGTTATTTAAAAAAATGAAAGAGGCAGATAGATTTATTCAACCATTTATTAAAGCAACTGGTGTTTCAGCAAATATAGGGCAAAACACAATGCATTGTTACGAGACAGAAATAGTAGAAATGTTTCAGTGCAAAGTTGCTCATTAAATACATACTAACACTGCAGAGATCTTTACCATTATTGTATCTGGTCTATCATCCACAGATAAAGCGTATAAAAAAATGTTTGCTAGCTCACTAATATCACAGACGTTTATGCTTAAGTAAATGTGGGAGGTAGAAAATGTGACTGCGATTAAAATACGATTAAATGTACAGCCCTAACAGCCATAAAGGGTTAAAATGTGTAGAAGAAATTATATTATCACCAAAGAAAATTACACACATCAAAAGTTACATGTATTTCATATTTTCCGGAAATAAAGTTGCACCTGAATATAAGTTGCACCGGGTCAAAATCATGTTGTTGTGACAAAAAAAAAAAAGAAGAAAAGTATATATATATATATATACTGGGTTGTGAGGGTTACTTTTGAAATGTATTCCACTACATGGTAATCATGTTGCGGTGGCAATTCATCAATGATGTTAGAAATCTTTTTGTAATCGTCTGATGACTACACTCCATTCATCTTCTGCAAGAAAACAGAATGATTCACAGAATGAAATGAATTTTATAGAATGCACACTTTGCTGAAAAACTTCATTTGAAGTTGATGTACATTAATCTCTCAAATATAGGATGATCTGAAAAAGTGCAATGCATTCATTTCCATGTTTTATGATGAATAATGGAAAATCACTTATGGACCCTTTTAACATTTCCAGGTTTGGAAACATTCTTGTCAACTGAGGCCATTTTATTTTCAACACACAGGTGTTGTGTCGGCACAGATGATATCAAACACATATCTGAATCGGTCAATAGAGTTTTCTACAAAAAGAGTTTCACTGGACACAGTAGTAAAACACTTACCTCATCATAGACCATAAGCGCTTGTGTGTTTTTCTCTGGGTCTGTTTGGGAAAAAAGAAAATCACACACACACAATTAAACACTGATTTTGCACAACACAGATGGTCTTCCTCTTGCTATACTATCTATATGTAATACTTGCATTTTCTATGGTTCCTGCGCTGATAGAAAATCATACCAGCAGCTACAGCTGCAGCTACAGCCACAACCAGCAGGACACCAACACAAATGCCTGTTACAGTATCTGAGGACATACTGGTTTCTGTAGGAGATAAAGAAAGACAATATAGTGAGTGTACCTGTAAGTCTTGTTCTGTACAGATAAACAGTCATAAGTGTGTCTGAGTTCTGTCAGTCTGATAACAAACATGAGCAGAACTGAAAGTAAATATCAATCTGATTCAAGCTCCAGGGAAACATCATTTGACTGAAAATCGTTATAAACTATCCCTCTTGTTTTCTCAATTAGTTTAAAATTATAAGGGGATAAATAAGAAGAGCATAGCCATTAAATAAATGTGCTCATTTGATAATTACAACTGGGACTTACTACTGGTAGGCTCTTGCACCCTGCTCTCCATGTTGGACTCTTCGGGATTGACAGGATCGATTAGAAAAAATAGAAATCTTTACAGCAGTTCTCTTATGTGCATTTGATTATATTACATTAAACAATGAGGCTGTTACTAAGATTACTTGTTTTGCTGCACAAGTTACAAAAACATATCACCAGTCAAATAAATTACACGAAAACTGATCTCAAGACTGTTCAGGCATAATTACGTGATTCTAACAGAAATTATACATGCCAACAATATAAAAAGTGAAACATGACTGACACATATTTTTAGCATTTACTTTAGTAATAGTAATAAATAATACTGTTTAGTTTAAATGACCAATAATACCCTATGTAGTTTTTTCCACATGATTTCTCCTGAATATAAATATATAAAATACCTGTACATTATGTCTCAAACAGTCCAATATGAATTTTACTATGAGTAGACATGTGCTGATATTCAATAATAAGGTATACCGTGATAATTAACGTGCTATATTGTTATCGTGAGCACTTCAAAATACCTACATTTCTATCTAACCTATTAACCAAACTGTTTTGATTTTTCTGAATGCACCGATGCATTTCCATCAATAAATCAACATTCCCAACCACATTACTAGGAAACTCTAAAATTCCTGTTTCTTTTTCAATGAAACTTTTCCCTCAAAATGTCACCATTGTTGCTGCTTGTTCATTTGCGATGAAAATAACCCGTAATAAATTAGATAAATGCAAAACAGAAGCATTGCAAAAGTACGATACAAGTAACTAAATCTTGTTATTAGGAACAATAACGTTTCAAACCGTTTTATAATTCATGAAAATTTGATACCATCACATTCCTAACTATGAAATTAACTCATATTACTGAGTTTACTTAAAATATTTATTTTGCTTTTAAAAGTGATCAATTGCATTGATTAACTCACCACTGACAGTAACGGTGACTGTTTTTATTTTGATGCCAATTATTTCTTTTCTGATTTTTGTGCTGTTGCAGTTTGGTGTTTTGGAGTTCCTGAAGAGTTGTGTCTTGCCATCTGGGTTTTTAATCAGGCTATTTGCTTCATACTGTCCACTGTGTTCAACTTTGACGTTCTTGATGGTGAGATCTCCATTCTTGTGCTCTTGCAGTCTGTCTTCAGTCATGTGCTCTTGCAGTATGTCTTTGAACTTCCCATTAACACCATCATATAAACAAGATTTCTTGGGATCTCCATTGAACTGAGCAATGAGAACACCTTCAAAATACCACAGAATTGTTTGATCCTTGGTTTTGTTCACACCAGTGTTTAGAGTGATTGTCTCTCCCACCTTTGCTGTTATTTCATCACCAGAAACACCTGGAGACACAAATAAACACTCTTTAACATTTTAATTGCCTTTAGTTTCAGAGAAGGCAACTATGCAAGAAAATGTAAAGTTATGTGAAATTTTAATCTAACAAATAAAAATATTAAAAGATAAGGTTTATCATATACATGACTGATACATTATGACGTTTCAGGAGACCGAACAATACACGTTTCCATGATATAACAAAGTGTTTAAAAACTTAACATATATTCTGCAATACATAAATAAATAAATAAATAAATAAGTGTAATAAAAAGTCTTATAAATGGCCAGTACCAAAAACAAATGAACTGCAGTTTCAAGATATCCTTTACTAAAGGTATACAGTATATATATTTTGATAATATTGATAATAATCAATAATGGAAGCTGCATTGTCATGTGTTTGGCTGATTTTTATTTTATTTTCATCCCAATCCCTGATGGATAGTTTTTCACCTTAATGAACAGTACTTTTTGTTAAGTTTTACATGTAAAGGAAAAGTAATAAAATTCAAGCAAAACTTTTCATGAGGCTTTGACGTTTCAAATCATTCATTAAAATAATCAATTTTAAAGACTAAATTGTATCTAATATAAATTTTATGAATACATTTAAACGATACTTTCTTAGCTAAGTTTAGAAATTAGATATCATTTAGGCATTCAAGTGGGAAACAAAATGCGGAAGAAACGAAACTTCAAATGCGGAAGAAACGAAACTAAAGAAATACATGATGAACGACGGCAAAATCTCAATTTTTGTTGCACCTGTGAATGGGTGGTGAAAAATGCATCACCCCTATTACAGGGCATTTATTCTTTATTAATGCATGCATCAACAAATACTAATTAATTTGCTTAAAACAAACCACGAAGGGTGAGACGTTTTAATGACATATATAATAAATTAATATTATTAAAATAAAGTATAGGCGTTTAAATAACATTGCGAAATCATTAGTCCCTAGACAAGACCCTACATCTCTGCGTCATTCATGTACAATATTGTCAACTCCATTTGAAGGGCACATACCAATAAAGAAACTGCGTCACTTTAATAGGCCATTTTCTATAGACCAGTCCAGAACAGGAAGAACTAAATAATACTCATCATGCACAATAAAATAACACATAATGTGACAGTCCTCCTTCATATTCCTCACAATTACTAAAAAATAAGCGACGAGTAAATTATAACCCATTTTTAAGAGAAAGACAAAGTGAAACAAAGTAGTTTTTCATCGATGAAAACAGGAATTAAAACTGTAACAAATATTACCATTAATGAGCAAAAGAGAGAGAGCAAGCAAGATGTTTTCCATTGTTGATGTGTCCCTTTGACAAAATAATGAAGCTTGAAATAAAATCAAATTTCACGTATCAAGTGCATAATGCAGCTTCTCTCTCTTCCTCCACGTTGCGTTGTGTCTAAGTAACACTAGGAACACCCATTCTTATACTTCCTGTTGTTTCAAGAAACAACAGGAAACACTTTACTGAACTTTACATAGACTGTGCTTGTATTCATACATTGTTCGATCTGTGTTATTTTGCACATCTTAATGAACATTTATATTGAACCTTCTGTTTTTCAATAAAAAAATCCACAGTTTTAGCACAATGTGTGGACTTCAGATGCCCCCTTACCCACTGTAAGAAAAATTTCCAACTTGAATCAGTGTGAAATAAATGATCTGGAACGATTTTGCTGTGATGCCACCGGACAAATCGCATCCTGTATTGATTTGATACGGGACGCATCATTTCATATTTAAATACGGGACGATTCCACATTTTATGGGACTGGTGGCAACCCTACCTGGATGTATAATACATTCTCATGAGCAAAGTGTTGATGCAGAAAATCGTGAGTTTATCGGGAGAAATTGTAAATTGGGAGTACAGCGGGAGGAGGGGTGGAAAAACAGGAGAAACCCGGTAAAATCAGGAGTGTTGGCAGGTGAAGTGCAATACTGTATTTATTAAAGGTGCACTCAGTAACTTCTCTGTTTGTGTCATCTTGAATTTACACTGACACCTTGCGGTTTGGATGCAGCCTCATTTACAATCAATAGTTTTCAGTTTCAGATGTCATTGTAGAAATGTATTATTCACAGTCAGTCATGATTACTTTAATCAATGAGTGAAAGTGTCCAATAACAGGACGGTTACTGAGATTAAGTGAGTAGTATTCGGCTGGTCATGTGATTCTAACATGGCCGCCCCCATGTGTGGACCCTCTCCATGTAGAATAAAACAGCTTTTACAAGGTCACTGATATGACTGGAGTCTTCATTTTAATGTGTTCATGATTTCCTACAAATATTGCAAAATTATAATTCATGTCTTTAGGAGTTAATCTTATTTAATGGGGACAAAATTACTGAATGCACCTTTCAATGAATGCATTTAAATGTTAATACCATTAATTACTGTAATATTACTCAATATGTATTCATTCAGAATATAGGAGTTATAGTAAGTTTGAAAATCACAGCTGCTTAATCGCAGTTACAATCATTAATCGCTATGATAAAAATTAATGAATGAGACTTCTGTTTAATTGACTGTAATTTCTAACTGTGTTAAAATATTTTAAAGGGTTTTTAAAGACCAGTTTGTGGTTGTCTATCCTTATTAAACATTTACACTTATAACAATCCCTTTGCTACATCTATATTGTTTATTAAGTTGTCAAGCCTTGTTTTAATCCAGTAGCTTCTCTCTGTATTGGCAGCAAAAGTGGGCTGCTTTTACAGCTTGTTGGCTCTGCTTGTTTGTTGGTTACCAGTGGTTAGCAACAGGAAGTAAGGAGGTGAAGCTTAGAAAAGAGCCATTGCACATCACAGCACTGCAGACTGACATTGACTAATCAAAATTGAATGACTGATTTCTCTAATTATCATTGTGTATGTGTAACGCGAACACTGTGAGGTCACTGCAGATATCTTAAAGGGATAATTCACCCAAAAATGAAAATTCTCGTATTACGCACACTCATGCAATCCCAGATGTGTATGACTTTCTTTCTTCTTTCTTTCTATTCTTCTGAATAATATTTCAGCTCTGTAGGTCCATACAATGCAATTGAATGGTGCCCAAAATCTGAAGCTCCAAAAAGCACATAAATGCAGCACAAAAGTCCATAAATCCATGTCTTCAGAAGTAATATGATAGCTGTGGGTGAGAAACAGATCAATATTTAAAGGTGATGTAAGCAACTTTTTTCATGGAAAGGTATGTAAACAATTTTACTCCTGAAAGATATGAATGAAATAAGTGTCATGAGATATCTCACCGGTCTCTGTGACAGCTTTAGACTCTCTAAACAGCAAACAAAAATGTGTCCGTGGGCCATGGTCTCTGATGCTTTCTGCCTGTCAATTGTTTTGCGCGCTCTCATAGTATTGTAATGACAGTGAACTTAATGCCATTTTCATGCCATGTTGTTCATAACAGTAGTCAGCTGAGGGCGCTATTTTGCTGCAGCTGTTTTTGAAGTAGCAGGCATTTAGAATAAGTTTTGGACAAATCCGGGTTCTGATCCTCTATTGAAATCCAGAAATAATCGTGTTTGCATAATCAGTGATGAGCATGATTCAGAGGTTGCATTTTACCCTCTAACATGACATTTTTTCTCCACTGATGGTTAGGTTTAGGTTTGGGTTTTGGGTTGGGGGGGCTTCAGGTAATAAAATATGCATTCCTCTTCACTGTACTACAGCCTGTACATTTGAAAACAACTCGCTTCACAACTCGCTTTTGGCGCCCCTCCGTGGACATTTCACCTGGAAAATGGAGCTCACATGTGCCCATAAGCCCAACAACACTTTACACTTTGGCCACTGGGGGCAGTGTTTTCAATTTCGCTCCGAACAAACCGATTTTAGCCAAAAGAAAAAGTCAACCTACTGTTTTTGCATTCAGATTTGAACTATGTCGATCAAGCACTTTACAGACTGCAATGCCCTGCCACCAACATCCCTAAAACTTAAGTTGCTGTGGCTGTAATCAGCTATGCCATTATTTATGCCATACATTTGTGATACTTCAGTACATTTAATATCAGTTACTTTAAAACATTTTTCTCTCTATACAACACGGGATAACAACACAAATGTTTTCAGTGAGCTCAGCCAACCCGTGCTCATGCCTACATCCGCTTGGGCTTGTTAAATATCCTCTGGGCTATTTACTGATTCCATTCATAAAAAACCAATAGACACACTGAAAATATGGAATCAGTTTTATAAATTAAACCCTTCCCCCCGAAACCCCCCCCCCACCCGACACAAACACACATTACAGTGGTCTCTTACAATTTTAACAAAAAATTAGAAACAAACTAAAAAAATTTACTTTCAAAAAACAAGAGTGCACATACACATCAAACTAAAAATTAAAAATCAAAAATCCCTCTCCACTGCCCCTCCCCGAGAACCCTCCAAAAAATCCAAATATCCACCCCACGTCCTATTAAACAAATCCCACTTTCCTAACCTTCTGAAGATCGCCTCCTCAAATGCCGCAACCTCACTCATCTCCCCGCACCACTCCCGAAACGAGGGTGCCCCAGCCGTCTTCCACCCCCTGAGTATTATTCGCCTGGCCACCATAACTCTGGCCAGGACCCAACCTCTCAAGTGGCTATCCCCAAAATGTATGACCTCCCCATCACCCAAAATGCAGAGTCTGGGGCAAAATGAAAACCGTGTGTCCAACACATCACACATAAATCCCTGAATCTTCAACCAAAATTCCTGTATTTTAACACATCCCCAAAAACATGGGTTGTGTCCCCGTCTTCTGATTGGCATCGCCAGCAGTGGGTGTGTCTTTAAGACCAAGTCTATACAATCTAGAGGAGGTCCAATATAATCGATTCAAAATCTTAAATTGCATCAGATGCACCCTTGAATCTCTAGATGTAGACTTGACGTTTTTTTAGAATCTTAGTCCACACTCCATCCTCCAATACCAAATTTAAATCTCTCTCCCATAATCTCTTGAGAGAAGTTGAAGCTCCATCCCCCAGACTCTGAATTAACAGGGAGTAATACACTGATGCCTCATGACCTTTTCCAAAAGCAGTAATCACCACTTCTAGAGTATCTGCCCTTTTAGAGGGGTGTATGCTACTCCCAAAAATAGTACAGAACTGGTAGTGCAGCTGTAAGTACCTGAAGAACTGAGATCTCGGAATCCTGAAATGTTGGACCATATTTTCAAACGATCTCAACCCACCACTGTCATATAGGTCACCGAGTGTATTAACACCCCCCTCAATCCACTCCGACCAACAGAATGGGGACTCACCAATACGCAACTTTGGGTTTAGCCATATGCTTCAGGCAACATTTAAACAAATGTCTGAATTAAACACTCTGGACACTTTTGTTCATAGCGCGTGCAGATGCGAGAAAATGGGGTGTGACTTAACTTCTCCGATTAGTTTGATAGAAAGGCTTTGCTATGGTGAAATAGGGGCAATAAGTTTCTGTTCAGTTCCAAACCAGGGAGGGGCTCCCTCAGGCGGAAGTGACCAATGAGCTAAATGTCTGAGACCGAATGCATAATAATAAAACAACATTTTGGGTAGGCCTAACCTACCTATGTAACTTGTTGAAATGTAACCTGGGATGCTTTCCATTCCAAATGAAGGACTTCGCTATGCTGGAAACGAGCTTTTGAAACCTTTCGGTCAAGCTGAACAGGTGTACATATTGAGTAATGCAGCATTTTAGCATTATGTCATTTAGCCTAGCTGTCCCAGGCACACATAGCAGGTATTCACACTGTTAACATGCAGAGACTATGCATAGACTCGTTTTTAACAAATTCTTCTAAATCAGACTCACAGACAGTCTCAGAATGTTTTTAACAAACAAAGTAAATAATGCATGCACTGTCAAACTCTAGAGGTATAGTTTGTGAGTCAAAGTGAAACTGTGACCTCATTCACTGACATCTGAACAGAAGTGTGGTTTGATTGGTTGGGTGGACAAACACTGTGCGTGGCTGAGTGTCTGTTAGGTATTAGATTAAGGTAGTTTGTTTTTCTGTCAGTCAGTTTGTGGGGGAAGTTTTGCTTCTTTTACTCTTCCGCTAAGAAGAGTCTAAATATCACCCGTCTAAATTCCACTCAACACAAAACAGATCTAAAGTGAAATAAAGTAGTAAATCCATCAATACTGATGTTTGATAAAAGGTAAATAAGAGACACAGGCCTTACAGGATTCGTACATTATCACGCATCATTCATGACCTGTTCTTCATGACCTGATGATCACAATAAATCAAGTTATTTATCTTCATCACACAACAAAAGCACTAATAGTTCCTGTTCTGGTTATCTGTAGCATATTTTATCCTGCAGGAAACATTGATAATGTACAATGCTTGCAATGCTTGAGGCAAATGTGCTGTTTCGCCACAAAAGGAATAATAAGGGATTGAATATATTATATTTTGACTTTAATATGCAGGTTATAGTTACAGTGTATGTAAATATACTGTGGTTCTAAAATATGTGATCAGCTAGGGCACGTCCACTGAAGGGTGGTCGAATGAGGGCGGATTCACACTCACACTAAATAAATATCACTGCTCTGTAGTGTCCAATACGTCAGTGTGATTTCACAAATTTCCTGCTGTATAATATCAGAGCACTCAACAAACTATCAAAGAAAATGGCTCCTTCTGTTGTTTTGTTCTGTTTGGGCTTATGCCTTCCAGTTGGTAAGTTATACATGGTTTTGTTTTTTTACAGATTTAATTCATGCTCAAGTTTAGTAAGATGCTATTCAAAGCAGTAATATGATTTGTGTTCGCTATTATTTCCAGATAAACAGCATTCTTAAACTGAACATGGATAGTATTGTAAGATCTAGTTTTGACTGAGGTCTGTTATCACTGATCACATTAGGGATCTCTGATGACAGACCTTTATTCATGTTGTTTACATAAACCCATTAAATCCATCAAGTCCATGTGAAAGTTCTATTAATATAAACAAGTCAAGATGCCCAACACTTTTAGTTTTGTACTCACAAATCTTCAATTTTCTCATGATGTTGTTATTTGTGTGGAGCTCAACTGAACTTCATTTCAAGCAGCAGTAAATATCAGTTTTGTAAATGCTAGAATCTCCGATAGCAAAACTCTAGAGTTGATACATATTTTCAAATAACTTTACATCCTCTGGTCTACAACAACTTCAAAATATTATAACGATCCTGAACTTATTATAACAGATACAGATGCTTTTTGTGTCTGAGCTGTTGTGCTTGATGTCCTCGATTTAATTTTGAAATAATAACAAAGTGCTCTTAGTTAAGAAAAGTTATGAAGACAATCTAGGGGGAGACTGGGGTCAGTTGTCACAGGTCTCAGGAACCAAACAATATACACACAAAAAAAAAATGTTTTCACTAAAGAGGTACATTTGTCTTTTAAGTACTCCTATCAATCAATTATTTCTACCATGTTAATAACTGAAGATATTTTAAATAAAGTTGAGGAAGTGAACTATCACCATTGACCCATCCACCACATCTAGTCTCCTTAAGCCTGTTTGAGAAAGATTGGCAAGTCATTTTTATTTGGATAGCGCCTTTCACAACACACATCATTTCAAAGCAGCTTTAAAGGAAATAATGCATTAACAGAAAATTAAACTGTAATATCTATAATGTCTTGACTCTAAGACGACTCTATCATTGTGTAGTTTGATTAAATATGATTGTGAATTGTGTATAAAAATAAGTAATTAAATAATAATTGTATTTAGAAACAGTTTCCCTGTGAGCAAGCAGAAGGCGACTGTGGCAGAGAACACAAAACTCAAGTGGTAGCGGTCTGCTACATAGGACCTAAACCATGCTAATGCAAGTTCACAAATGCCAACATAATTCTCTAACCTATTCAAGAGAATGTCGTGATCTAGCGTGTCGAATGCAGCACTAAGATCTAAAAGCACTGGAAGTGAAATGCAGCTGCGATCAGATGATAAGAGCAAGACATTTGTAACTCTGATAAGTGCAGTCTCAGTACTGTGATGGGGGCTAAATCCTGACTGAAATTGTTCATATATACTATTTCTCTGTAGAAATGAACATAGTTGGGAGGACACTACCTTTTCTAATATTTTCGACATACACGGGAGATTTGAAATCGGTCTATAATTATCCAATTCTCCAGGATCAAGTTGTGGCTTCTTAATAAGTGGTTTGATAACTGCCATTTTAACATTTATTGGGACATGTCCTAAAGATAGCGAGGAGTTAATTATATTAAGAAGAGGTTCTGAGATTACAGGGAATACCTCTTTTAAGAGCTTAGTTGGTATTGTATCTATCATACATGTTGTGGCTTTTGATGTTGCGATAAGTTTTGTTAGCTCTATGACAGTGAAGGATTGAAGTTGCACGTGAGGAAAATTATGAAACACTGTTTTCTGAGGTGCTGTGACAGATGATTGCATAATTTCAATTTTATCAGTAAAGAAATTCATGAAGTCATTACTATTGTGCTGCGACGGAATATCTGGTTTAGTTGAGGCTTTATTCCTAACCAGTTTAGCCACAGTACTGAATAAACACCTAGGATTGTTGTGGTTATTTTCTATAAGTTTGCTAAAATATGCAGACCTGGCAGCTTTTAGTGTCTGTCTGTAGTTACAGACACTATCCTTCCGTGCACCGCGAAATACCTCTAATTTTGTATTCTTCCACTTGTGCTCCATTTTCTGAGCTCTTGAGAGCATGAATGTGATCATTGTACCATGGTGCAGGGAAAGAGGCAGTTTTTAAAGACTCTTATTTTATGATTATTATTTTTACCAGAAAATAGTGCTTCTTAGATCTAAGTGCTCCCTTCTGGGGATAAAATGTGCATCAGTGTGAAGAGGCTGCTGGTCTTCAGCGTGAATAAAGGGGGTTTCATTGCAGATATACATTGCATGTGCAGTGGCATCACTGTAGCTTGTTCCTGATTGGAGTAAATAGCAGTGTTACAACCGATCCCTGTCTCACTGTTTGTTCTGCAGGTGTGTTTGGTGAAATGAAGTCTGTGTCAGTGATGGAGGGAGATTCTGTCACTCTACACACTTATATGACTGAAATTAGTGATGATGAACTGATTCTGTGGACGTTTGCAACTGAAAACACTTCATTAGTTGAAATCAATATACTGGCCAACAGCATCACTGTATATGATGGTGTTGATGAGAGATTCAGAAACAGACTGAAGGTGAATAATCAGACTGCAGATCTCACCATCACAAACACCACAATCACACACTCTGGACTTTATCAACTAAAGACTATCAGCAATTCGAGCAAGAGCTTCAGTCTTACTGTCTATGGTGAGTTAAATATCAGTTTCACCTTTTTCATTTGTTTTTGCTTTTAAGTAGATATGTCCTATCATTTAGATTTTTCATTCTTTAAATGATTATTTTGATTAATTATTAGAATGGTGGCATCTTTGACAGTGTGATTCAAACCTCTGCAATCAACCAGAGAGACTTTTGCAGGTCAATTTGTACAGGTTTTGAGGTTATAGCACATGATCATGCCACATCAAATATGAAAGCGTGCAGCATGAAAGCATATTTATTGTCAGAGAGTAGCCTACATTATACTGTTAAAGGAATTGTTCACCCAAAAATGAAAACTCTCTCATCATTTACTCACCCTCATGCCATCCCAGATGTGTTTGACTATCTTTCTTCTTCAGAACACAAACAAAGATTTTTAGAAGAATATTTCAGCTCTGTAGGTCCATACAATGCAAGTGAATGGTGATCAGACCTTTGTTGCTCCAAAAAGCACATAAAGGCAGCATAAAAGTAATGCATAAGACTCCAGTGGCTAAATCCATATCTTGTGAAGCAAAATAATAGGTGTGGGTGAGAAACAGAACAAAATTTATGTCCATTTTTCCCTCTAAATCTCCACTTTCACTTTCACATCTGAAAGTGAAATTAATGTGGAGATTTAGAGTAAAAAAGGACTTAAATATTAATCTGTTTCTCACCCACATCTATCATACCGCTTCTGAAGGCATGGATTAAACCACTGGAGTCGTATGGATGACTTATGTTTCCTTTGTGATTTTTGGAGCTACAAATTTCTGGTCACCATTCACTTGCATTGTATGGACCTACAGAGCTGAAATATTCTTCTACAAATCTTTGTTTGTGTTCAGCAGAAGAATGAAAGTCATGCACATCTGGGATAAGGGTGAGTAAATGAAGAGAGAATTTTCATTTTTGGGTGAATTATCCTGTGATGAGGAGGAGGGTGTGGCCAAAGGGTTGCTGAGTCAGCTAATCAGCCGGGAGGGGGATAAAGACGAGTTCAAGACGCCAGTTCGAGAGAGACACATGTGGCCAGTGTGTGTGTGTGTGTGTGTGTGTGTGTGTATGTGTGTGTGTGTGTGTGTGTGTGTGTGTGTGTGTGTGTGTGTGTGCGTGCGTGTGTGTGTGTGTGTGTCATTAAAATTTACGCTGACTGTTCTTTCGGATCCCGCCTCCTCCTTGCCCATCCCTTACCCCTTAAATATCCCTTTAAGAGATGCTAGGTGAAAAGCACTGTCAAAAACTACTGGTTACTCTATAGTAACAAACTGTTCCAAAGTACAGAGTGCTCAAAATACCTCAAAGAATACAGTGTACTGTAAAACAACTGTAAGAGTTGGCACAAATAATTCTTACCTCTCTGGATTGTCAGATGCCTCTCAGTTCTGCAGAAATACAGCACGTGTTAAAACAAGTATCGCTGGGCCAGACAAAGAAATACACATTTGCTAATAATTATGAATCACATGTTCTTGACACTTGTACTAATAATTAGCAGCTAATTATAAATACAGCTGTCAAGAACATGTGATACTCATGATTCAGAGAGTGAGGGAATATCCTACAGTGGCCGTCTGGTGCACAATACAACAAAATAATGTAAACAAAATGAATTAAGCCACAGCTGAAATTGTCTTTCATATTGTTTATGTGTTGAATATGTGGATCTGATATGAGCCATATTTAGTGACCAGAAAAGAGATTTGAATATGGGCTCTTTTCCATTGGGCCAGTAGGCAACTACCTAGCAACGACACAGGACTCCTTAGATACTACATATCAATATGCTAAAAACACAGCGAACACCTTAGCAACACCCTGGCAACCACCCAGATCACCCTAGAAACTGCATATCAGACAGCTAGGCAACTGATTAGCTATGTCCCAGCGACCATCTAGAACACCCTAGCAACCACATAGTAATCCATTAAAAAGCACTGAGAACACCTAAATGCAACTGTATGGCAGCACACTGGCAAACAACCAGAAAACCCTACTTTTGCTCAGGCAAGTTCCCTTTCACATCTTTGTAAATTCAAAAACTAATGTTTCATTGTGATACAGTAATGCTAATAATGTGTTTTCCTCTGTGTTTATGTTTGTAGCTAAATTCTTCTCCTGTTTTGTTACCATTTGTATCTACCATAAAGGGGCCTCTTTTCAGGTCGCTATGTTTTACAGTAAGCGCTGTTCTATGCAATCAATGTAAGAAATTAACATTTCCATTAATGGGCAATATTTCCCCTCTGGATTTGATTTTCAGGGGCATTTTAACCCTTATGTGGGCATATGATTTCTAATGTCAAATACTTTAACTTAATACATTTATCATAAATTCTTTATTCGAGTAATTACTGTATATCTTGTTTTATGCAATAATATGCATACCTGAGCCTAGAATATAATATGAAGAAATATATCCGATGTTAAAAATAAAACACAAAATAACTCATTATGACATTTACAACATTTTTAATTTCGGAGGGATTTTTCTTACCTTTAGTGGCATTTTTGCCCCAAGCCCCCATTCATTTGTTAAATGTTTTCATCATCTTGTAGGGATGTCAAAAGTACCACTACGTCAATATTAAGTTGATAGTAAGCAAAGCAATTTAAGCCTGATGTATCAAATTGAGCCTGTTTACACACCAATATGCTGATAACTCCCAAAAATCAGCTTAAAAAATCTGGCAAAGCAAGAAAACCATGTTTACATGAGATTTGAAATAATCGGGTTATTCTCTGTTTATGGGTATTCCACACAGCCGCAATTTTGTACTTGGTAATTTTGAGTTAACAGTACTCAATGCCAAAGGTTAAAGAACTTATGCATTTGAGTTATGATTCCAAAATGTGACATTTCATGTAATGTTTAATTAGGACCACTTAAATGTTTTTATTAATGACAGCTTTAGGATTTAGAGAGTAACAGTAACTTAATTAAAACTAGTAAATATAGTAAAAATGTAAGATTGAGTAAATTTAAAAAAAAAATTTTTAATAATTTGAGATACTATTAGTATTTACAGTGTAGAGCATAATCCGTGTAAGAACGTGAACGTGCATGTAAACGCGCTCATTATTGATTTGAGCTTGAATCTGTAGCAGTAGGGGGCAGTCAGCGCTTCAGCTGTACAGGCAACACGCCACGTCAAATGCTATCTGCTGCGTATTACACATATGAACAGATCTCTCACTCTGTATCTCATCGTGCTCCCAAGCTCCCTATGTGAACCAGTATATCGTGAACACGAATTCAGGCACTGACAAGGGTGTTCATCCACTGAACTTTCATTGTATAAATGACAATATAGTGAATTTTTTCTGTAGACATTACAACGAAAATGTAACACTGAAACATTTTTGTGATCCTTTTATTTTCAAAGCACATGTGGCCCTATTAATTTATCCTGAGATTCAGACTGGTGTCTGAACATTTTTGCTACTTAGTGTTTACACATGGTGAAAAGAGTTTCAGCTGTGATGGCTTGAGAACCTGGATTGACCTGTGCTTCATCTGACAATTATCCGCAGGTTTTCAGACAATATTGTGTAAACTGCTACGTGTGCAAGCATGTATTGCAAATATAACATGAGGACGGCAAACATGAAGTCAGGACATCTCATCTCATTGCTTTGGCCTACTGAAAGGAAAGTTGGTATAAATGTAATTGCCACCGTGCCCTGAGGGTACATGAGCAGTTAAAGGAAAGTGCCACTGACCTAATGGTCATGAAATAAAAAAAATAAAAAATAAAAAATAACTTTGAATAATTTGGTGATACACAATGTTCTAAGGTTTTACCATTTGAAAATTTGTGGAAAAATCTTGCCAACAGTTTGGTTTATCAAGAGAAACTTAAGTAACATTGGGAATTTTTGTAACATTTTAGGGATTTTCCGAACGCGTTCCACTGTTTTCATTGGAGCTTCACCAAATAATGCTTTAAATTTAATATTATATCTCTTTATTCTATGTTGTTTTTCAGCTCGTCTGCCCATTCCTGTGATCACCAGTAACTCTTCTCAATGTTCTTCATCATCTGAAAATTCATCTAATTGTGTGTTGGTGTGTTCAGTGGTGAATGTGACACAGGTGACTCTCTCCTGGTACAAAGGAAACAGTTTATTCTCCTCCATCAGTGTGTCTGATCTCAACAGCAGTCTCTCTCTACCTCTGGAGGTGGAATATCAGGAGAACAACACCTACAGCTGTGTGATCAACAATCCCATCAGAAACCAGACTAAACATCTCAGCATTACTGAAGTCTGTCAGACGTGTTCAGGTACAACAGCAGTGATATTAATGTTTATTAACGCAAATTTGAGCATGAAAATTCAAATTGGTTTAGAACTAGAATTCACATCATTAACCATGACATCTCTGTGCTTCCCATGTCAGAGACCCTGGTTCGAATCCCGCTTGGAGCAGGTCGAGTAGGACTGGTTACATCTGCATATCACACACTGGGGACAATGAGCCTTAGACTAATTATATAAATAGCAATTATAGATTCTTAACATATTTGATGATGCTGTACAAGTGCTCAGGACACTTTTCAATGATGACAATATGAAAAAGTGCACCCTCAATTTGAGAGCCTCAGAGAATTTGAGAACCTGTCTTTCTCTATTACATATTTAGACCTGATATTATTGGCAATACCTGCCGTTGCTGGAACTTTAATTGTGGCTGCAGTTTTGATGTTCTACATCTACAAGAAACACAGAAAAATAGCTGAAGAGGGCAAGTGTTAACTAGGGCAGATACATTTGCAGGAGAAAAGTATATGTTGCACTTGTTTTTTCTGAAGAAACCGATTTCTAAAAGTTGAGTTTGTTGTGTTTGTTGTTGTTCTAACAGTTCAGAACGCTGAAGAGATAACATATGCTGATCCAACACTCTACAAACGAAATACACCGAAAATGGTGAGAATTTTTGACTGTTGTGTGATTCTGTATCATGCACAGCAGTGTCAGATGTAGTTTTGTGTTTGTGCGTATGTATAATGATCTAAAACATTTATTTTTAGTCTTTTGCTCTGATGTATTTATGTTGGAGGATCACACAAGACTATCATAATTCTCACAAGACTCAATGAGTCACTGTAAAATCTTAACGAAAGTGAGACACAGATTCTTTACATTGTGACACTAAGCACGTGTCTTGTTTTCTGCTGGCAAAAAAATCAATACAGTCACTGTTCAGTGTAAAGGTGACTATATATGGTATGTTTTTATAAATATTCAATATTGTTATTTTAAAGAATAATATTTAGTGAATTTACACTGGATATTCTAGGACTGTTCAAACATTGGCTCAGGGTGTTTGTGCTGTTAAAAATACCATTAAACAGTAACACAGGAAACACATTGGACCACAAACTGACAAAGAAGACTAAGTGTGAAACAAGTGGGAAGAAAAGCTGTGAAGACAAATAGCAAAAGACAAAATTAATCTTTAGTCAAGTCGTTCTAGCGGACTTCACTCAGATCTATTTTTGTCTTTAGTCTCTCTCATCAAGACTATACTGCAGTTCAGTTCTTTGTGGCTATTGAACCCATTGACTTTCCTGATAAATAACATCAACATATAATCTCATGTTTTCATGTTATGAGGCATTTTGCCTTTGATCAGTTGTCGATATCAGATTCAGGACAGTGGTTTTGGTTTATAGAAGTCAGCATCCAACTGCACAATCACCTCGAGATCAGCAGAAATCTAGACATAAAACAAATTTTTGTAAGACAATCACAGATCAGTTAAAACATTTCATAATAACAATAAAGGGTATCCTAAATGAAGCCTCTGATTTAGCTAAAATAGCCACTGTTAACCAGTTTCACCGATAACTGGATTTCCAGGAACCAAATGTTTTAGATATTTCTCTCGTGTTAGTGAGGAACAGAAACTAAGCAGTATGACAAGTTTTTTTTTCTTCTAAATGACTGTAGCGCATGTGAATACAGTATATTCAAACTTAGCACATCACAATCGTTTATAAAACACTCAACATCCAATGGCTTTCTTACCCTCTGTGATTGTGCTTGTGTTTTCTTTCAGGAAGTTAATGAGGATGATCAAGTGGTATATGCAGGAGTCGCTGTGAGATGATAATCAAACTGTCTGAGATTCAGTTTCCTCATTAATGATGTTCTGAAGTCTGTAACTATGACTCTGTTCAGCTGTTACATTTTTTGTTGTTGTGCCATTTAGAGTGATTTTTGTAGTGTTTCATGTGACCCTGAATGTTAATGTGTGGTTCATTTAGACTAGAGCTCAAAATGTCAAAATGTATTACCTCAAAATTCGACTGGGATTCTAACAGTAATTCAGCTTTCAACAGTTCTGATTTTACACAGATGACATACTGTAAAAAACTTCCCAATGTTCATACCTTTAATTCCAAAATTCCAATCAAAAGCTATTGTTACATCTGTAGGCATAGATTGTTTGTTGTGTTGGTTTCTCTTTCTCGCTCTATTTTTCTCTCTAGGTGCATCTGTGTTTGATTACACTGTGTAACAATTTTTTATTTGTTTTTTGGTTCCTGGGTAGTAAGTGTTATTTCCTAATCGCTAATGCCTCAAAAGTATAGAAAATGGCTATTATTCCCCACAAACTTTGCTTTTGTGACTAGGACAGTGATATTTTGAAATTTACCTATTTCCAATGAGAAACTGGGCGAATTTGTGTCTTTTCATTCACATAAAGTCAGAAAAAACAATATATGAATCCAAATTAACATGTGTTTATACTAAAGTAATACAGAAATGACTACAAAAGATTAGAAGTGAGTAGTTTTTCGAGATGTACTATTATACTGTAAATCACTTTCAGGAATCAGCCCCCAAATGTATTCTCCCATCATGTTCTCGTTATACTATCCTTGGTAGCGGCGTTCAAAGTCCAGTATATCCTGATGGAAGTGCTCGCCTTGCTCCTCTGAGTACGCTCCCATGTTCTCCTTGAATTTATCAAGATGAGCATCAAGGATATGGACTTTGAGGGATTTCAGAGGTGGAGCTGAGGAGAAAAAACAATACTACCCCAACCAAAAAGACTCCAACGACTTGATTAGAGATCTTGGTCTCACCAAGTCCAATGCCGAGCTTTTGACGTCTAGGCTCAAGCAGTGGAACTTGTTGGGTGAAAATGTGCAAGTCGCAGATCCAGAGGAAGCGTCACTAACCTTTTTCCAGCTTCTTCACCCGTCAAGATGGGCTCTACTTCTGCCACAATGTGACCAGTCTGTTTGAGGCAATCAGAATCGCATGTAACCAGAATGAGTGGCGCCTCTTCATTGACAGCTCATCCAGGAGCCTCAAAGCCGTGCTGCTCCATAATGGTAACAAGTACCCGTCTCTTCCCCTGGCTCACTCAGTGAACCTAAAAGAGGATTAACAACAGCATCAAGACCTTGCTGGATGCCTTGAAGTATGATGAGTACGGCTGGGAGGTCATAGGAGACTTCAAAATGGTGGCATTCCTGATGGGTCTCCAAGGTGGTTTTACCAAGTTTCACTGCTATCTTTGCCTTTGGGACAGCAGGGACACCAAGGCACACCACCACAGGCGGGACTGGCCACAGCAGACTGAGTTCTCTGTGGGGAGGAACAACGTCAAGTGGGAGCAACTGGTGGACCCCCGGAAGGTGCTGATGCCACCACTGCACATCAAATTGGGCCTTATGAAACAATTGGTCAGAG